>NC_142928.1:36811623-36844123 GCF_046866305.1 Octopus bimaculoides
TGTGTGAAGGAGAAAGGGAGAGATAAAGAAGACTCAGTAGGAAATAAGAAGAGAAAATAAGTGAAATTGTGAAAACTAAGAGTAAAGGAGATAGATAGATAGATAGATAGATAGATAGATAGATAGATAGATAGATAGACAGATAGATAATAAAGAAAGAAAGAAAGAAAGAAAGGGAGAGGGTATGAAAGGGTGAGAGAGATAGGAGAGGGAAAGAGGAGAGAAAGAGAAAAGGCAATGGAGAGAGAGAGAGAGAGAGAGAGAGAGAGTGTGTGTGTGTATTAATGAGAAAGGAAGATGGAAGGAAATGAACGAAAACAATATGCTCTTTCTAACAAGATTATTTTTGTGTGATATCTTTCCTGTTTTCTCAGTTTTATTTAGTCATTCTTGAGGGGAAAAATTTGAAATTTATGTAAAATTCTTTAAATAATATTTATCCATGATTTTTTAAGTAGTTATCTTGTATTTTTTTAATAAATTTATATATATATTTTTCCTGCATATTTTCTTTTTTTTTTTGTTTCTGTTTATTAATTCTATTAAATATCCACTTTTCTGTTTTTAGTTTCAAATGCTAAGAGTCTGAAGAAATAGTCCTATTTTAAAAACAAGTTGGAAATTACTCCCCACCCAAAATATTCTGTTTAAATGGGAAAATTCAAGAGAACAGAATTCAGTGGAACAGAACAGAGGTTAATAACAATTTAATCCTAATTGTAAATATTCTATCTTTTGATGAGTGAGTGACTGAAAATTACTTGATCAAGCTTCTTGGAGAACTAACGTCCAGATGTTTGTTTTGGGTTGAATATTAAGAACAACATCACTGTCTTAGCAGCAGCTGTTTAGAGAAGGAGACAAAGGAGATGTCATTTTCTGATTAAGTATAGTTTTTTTTTTTTTTTTTTTTTTTGGAGAGACAAGAAAGCCTCCTGATGACTCAGTAATGTAAAGGCAGACACCAGCTGAGATTTTTATCTTTGGCAAAACTTATCACTTTATCTGCCTTATAAAGTTTTCTCTTTTCTTACTTTACTATACATCTGCTATTTTGTTGCCAATTTTTGTCAACAAGAAGAACAGAGGCAACAAACTTTTTAGAAGCAAGTAGAATAAACAGTAAATACATGAAACAGTACATCTAGAGAATTTGGGTGAATTACTTTTTGAGTTTTGGGAAAGCTGGAAATTGAAGTCAGTTTGTGTAAAACTGACTCAAAATATTTGCTCAGAGCTGAAATGCTGTCTATTTAGAGTCATATCATAAAGTCATTGAGTAGTAACTCTCAATAAAAACTTATACTAGGTAAAGGAGGGCATCCAACCATGAAATGTCATACTAGATAAAGGGGAGTATCTAACCATAAAATGTCATACCAAAAACAAAAGTCATGAACAGAGGAGGTATGGAATTCATAAACTCTAGTACACAGATCCATCTAGTAGAGAAGTACCTCCAAATATAAAACTGATAAATTAATACAGGATATCAATTTACAGACCTCTTTAGTCATGCTACAAATGACTTTGCTTTTTTGGGTAGTACAATAAAATATTCTCAGTTCATGCTATAAAATAGTTGGTGATGGAAAGGGCCACTGACCATAAAATAATGCCAATTCTCTCCCACCATTAAAAATAAAAAAAAAGAACAGGGCATACTTTGCCAGTTTTCTTTTTTTTTTTTGTGTATGGCAGATGATGACAGACTGTAACAAAGTGACAAGATTTTGTGCATCCCATCCAACTGAGTATGATGGCAATTTTTATATATATGCATGATGGCAATTTTTATATACATATATTTTTTATTCTTTTACTTGTTTCAGTCATTTGATTGCGGCCATGCTGGAGCACCACATTTAGTTGAACAGATCAACTCCCCGGGACTTATTCTTTATAAGCCTAGTACTTATTCTGTTGGTCTCTTTTGCTGAACTGCTAAATTACAGGGACATAAACACACCTACATCAATTGGCAAGCGATGGAGGGGGCACAGACACAGACATATATATATGTCATGATGCGTATTTTACGAATTGGTGCTGCGTGTTTTTTGTAGTAGTTGACAATGTAAAGTTTGATGGTGTGGGCAAATTTAAAAATAAACACAGAACGAAATATTGTATAAAAAAAACACAAAATTGTCATCGACTAGTGAGTCAAGGGTCAGACATCTAGACAAAAACAACCAGTCAGAGAGAAAAAAATGAAGAAGAAGGAGCTGCAGCTGTTATATAACAATTTCTACAACGAACTTCTGGACATATTTATGATCAAATAGATAAAAAGAGTTGTTGCACTTGAAGGATACAAATCAACTGAACATATTTCTCTCCTTTTATGTTAATAAACTAACAGTTTCCACAAGACCGTTATATTGCTATATTTCTTGAATTATTGGTGAAGTCTATATTTCCAGCCAGTCATTTTTCTTCATATCTTGATACCGAGGTATTTATCTCTTTTTGTGGTAACAAATGAACAGTTTCCACAAAAGAATTAGCGATGAGGATGAGGTAAGATTTGACATTGGGGGTGGACCGAAAATTGAAAGCTCAAACCCATGTCAAAACTTCTGAAGCAAGAATTTCATTGGAATTGAAAAGGGCCTCCACATAACAAAAATGGCCTCCTCAAGCAACATAAGAAGATTGATCAAAACAGCTATTCTCCAATTCCAGTAACAGATTGCCACTCCAATACCTATCATCTCTGCAATTGAGGAACAAGATTATGTTCATCAAACTATTTAATAAGATATACTAAATATCCAAAGATTGAGAAACAAAAGGCAACATGGGAAGAAACTGTTGAGAAATTGGAACACAAAGGTCAAGTGGACAGAGTAGCCGAAGAAGAAAGGCAGCTAACCAAATTTTGCGAAGGCAACTATGAGTACATAAAGACTCATCTGGATGCCCTTCAAATTGTATCTTGAAGAAATCACCTCAAGACAGATGCCAAGTTTGAATCATTATGCTAATCGAAGACAACAAAAGTCGATGATGAGGACTCCTGTGGTCTAAATAAGACTACCGGAGATACGATTACCAGCTTTCAATGGCGACCAACTTGAATGACTAGCCTTTAGGTCACTTTTCAAATCAGTGGTTCACGACACTTTCTAATACGAGGTATCTAAAGTTCAGAAGTTCAGTTATTTGTATGGTTTGATTAAAGGCAAAGCAAAAAAAAAAAAAACGATCGATGGTTTGAGTACAACGACCAAGAACTATGAGCTCGCAATTGAACTTTTGAAAGAATGCTAGGGGCAAAATGAAACTATTAAATGTGAAAGGCAAAGGCATCTGAGAAAAATCCGACTGCCCAATAAAAATCCTGAACTGCTCAGGCAAACAATTGACAAACAGAGTAAGATTTTAAGACAGTTGCAAACTCTCAGCATGGATTTGGCACTCTCAGATTGGAATTTGAATGTGCTTGAAAAATATCTTGTCAATTTTGTTCTTGAAGTTGGATAGGTGAAAACCAGATGGCACAACTCTGGACGATCTTCTGATCACTGATCTTCTCTGACTGCCTCTCAAAATTACAAATGAACTATAAGACACAGTCGAGCTCTCCCCTGAAGGTAAGAGGAATGTGCTTGGAGGCTACCGGGAAGCTGATCAAAGTGTGTCAATGAGCTAAGATGACTTTGAGGATAACGGAAAAAGCTCAATAAATGCCTTCACCACACAAGGCAGGAAGAATGTCAAGTTGTTTCAAACACAGAAAAAATCAACCAGCAGTTCACCTCGAAATCCAAAATCACCATGTGTCTTTTGACTGTATGAAACTTATTTGGAAGAAGGGATTGTGTTTCAAATGTCTTTCGAGTCAACACTATGTGAAAGAATGCCAAAAGACTGTCAAGTGCTGGCATTGCAAAGAGAAACACAACTCAGCTCTCTGCATATATGAATATATATATATATATATATATATATATATATATATATATAGAGAGAGAGAGAGAGAGAGAGAGAGAGCACATTGTAAAAAAAATAATACAAGGGATCTCTCTCTGTCAGTGAATGCACAATACAGGTTGAATTCAATATAGAATAAGCTTTCAAACCTATAATTATATTCAGCTCATAATCAGAAACATCCAATACAGCTGGCAGACTCTGGTCTGCAATTAAGCTAGGTTGATCAGGCAACTATTCTTTAAAGCATAAGTGACATATATATAATGTGATAACTGATATATAATAAACCTTTACTCATCTTACATAAATAAATACTTAAACATGCACACAGATACACACATACATAGAAACATATATGTGATATGTGTGGGTGTATACACACACACACACACACATATCACACATTTGTGTTGGATAAGCAAATAGAAGAAAAAATACTCACTGAATGTAGTAGAATTTATTGATTCAAAGTGAATGGCAAACTCCACCACTACCAAGAGTTTCTCATTATTTACAATCATTTAGGTGACAATAAACGATACTAAATGTTCACCTGTAGCAGGAAACTCTGACTATTGATAGAATGAATCATCAACTTCAAACAACTATATCATCATCATCCTCATTCTACATCTATTTTACATGCTGGCAACTTCTAACCCACACCAGCATAGAAAGTAATCTTAATATGATGATACAAACATATACAGGCGTGCGCGCACACACACACACACACACACACACGTCTCCCTCCAGATTAAGCAAAAATACACAAATACACTGATACAAATTTATTAATAATCTTAAAGCTTATAGTAAATTTTAGATAAATTTATCAAAAGTCAAAGAAAATATGGCAAACCTAAATTGAATATAAGAATGAAAATAATGAATACAATAAAGTATGTGGAATTGAAAGTCTTAGAAATTCCATTTTTACTCTTGGTTTCTAAAATGCATTTTTTTTTTATTTCTCTCCTCTTTTAGTCAAGTAGTTTTTATAGACTGGAACTATATTCTAATCAATTGCAATTGTTATATAAATTTTATTTTACAAAATGCACAAAATTGCCTTTCTGAATCGTTCCAATCCAGTCAAAAATGTGTTTAATAACCAGACCATTGTTGATCTCTTATTTAACTGATTTTGGGGTATTCACAAACAGCTGGATTTTGTTTAGAATGATGTCAATTTTTAGAAATTTTCCCGTCTTTGCATTATTGAGCTGGATGGTTGTGAATCCTTTGTTCTCATTTGCAATGTCTGAAAGATGTAGTTGAAGAGCCAATGATACACCCAGCTAGTGTCTGTACTGAATGCACTTTGCTTCATGTATAATAACTCACTTCTCTCTTGCACACTTGTGTGTGTGTGAGTGTGTGTGTGTTTTCACACGCACGCATGCACCTATGTATGTGTGTGTGTGAAAATCTCTCCATCTGTCATACATGCTCAATACAAACATCTCTTAAGCCTTTCTCCCTATATACCTAATTTATCATTCCCTCTCTCTCTTTCTCTCGACTTATCCCTTCTGATTTAAAAATTTTTCTGTGAGTTAGCTATATTTTCCATCTCTTCCCTCACACACTGTCACTCTTTGTCATTCTTCTTCTTATCCATTTTTTCCTTCTTTCTCTTCCTCACACCCTCTCCTTGTCCTTCTCTCTCCAGTCCTCCTTTTTCCGCTCCCAGCTTTTCCAATAATTTTGCAATTACCAAACATCATTCATCTTATCCATCTTTTTATGTAAGGATTGGTCAGAAGGATCACAGGATTTCTACTACTACTACTACTAATAATAATAATAATTTCATTTATTTGCCACAAGGGCAAAAGATGAAGGGTATGATGATAAAAAAATATATAGATAACCACACAATTAAGTAAATAAAAACACCCTAAAGAACAGGTGCTTATGGTTTTCCTTTGTCAAAATCTGAAGACATCTGGAGTTATCGAACAAAAAATATCCAAGTTCTTAGCTGGCTTTTATTGTTAGCCATCAATTAGTTAATCCACTTTTATTAATGAGACGTTAGAACAAAAAGGAAAATAAATTGCCTCATATCAAAAGAAAAGTCCCAGTTTCCTATGTATATTATGAGGTCAGGAAGGATTAGAAAGACAGAAAGAGAGAGAGAGAGAAAGAATGTGAGTGGGTGAGTGAGAATAGCACCATACTAAATATAAAACTTTAATTTTGATTTTCTTAACTTCAACTTTTATGACCAAAATATACTGGCTTTGATTTTTTTAATCAGTCTAAATGTAAGGATTAATAAATTAAGTATTGGTACTATTTTAGGAGGTGATTCTCCCTAAAAACACACACACAAAAACCAGAATAAAAACACACAGGCATGGCTGTGTGGTTATGAAACTAGCTTTGCAACCATGTGGTATTGGGGTCAATCCCACTGCTTGGCACCTTGGACAAATGTCTTCTACTATTACTTTGGGAGTGATACTTTGGGAGTGGATTTGGTAGACATATATGTATTTATAAAAATACACATGCATGCACACACATATGTCTATATGTGTGTGTTTGCCTTTCTGTTTGTGTTGCTACCTCTGCCCCTACTACCTGACAGCCAGCGTTGGCTTGTTTACCTCCTTGTAGTATAGTAGTTCTGGAAAAGAGACCAACAGAATAAGTATCAGACTTAAAACATAGGTACTGGCATTGATTTGTTCAATTAAAACCTTTAAGGTAGTATCCCAGCATGATCACAATCCAATATGTAGTTAGTCTAAAGTGTTTGGATTTAAAAAAATGATATACTGTTGTGGTTTCTCAAAGCTCTCTTCATTTATCATCATCATCATTTAACGCCTGTTTTCTATGAGTTGGATGGTTTGACAGGAGCTGGCCAGCAAGAGAGCTGTCCAGGCTCTGTTTACATGTTTTGGCAAGGTTTCTATGGCTGGATGCCCTTCCTAACATCAGCCACTTTACAAAGTGTGCTGGGTGCTTTCTACATGGTTCCAGCACAGGTGCTTTTTATGTGGTACTGGCATGAGTGCTTTTTACATGGTACATGGCATTGGCATGAATGCTCTTTTTGTGAAGCCAGCACAAGTGCTCTTCATGTGGTGATGGCAAAAGTGCTTTTTACATGGCGATGGCATGTGTGCTTTTTATGTGGTGCCAACACAGGTACACTTTACATGGTACCAGCATGAGTGCTCTGCATGTAGAACTACCATCAGTGTTTCTCATATGACACTGGCATGAATGCCTTCTATGTGACACCTGTAAGATTGCTTTTTACATGGTGCTGGCATGTGTGCTTTTTACATGGTACTTTTAGAGCACTTTTATCTTTGTTGGCAACAATGGAATTCTTACTCTGAGTGAAGAGTAGATTACATGGTGTTTAAGTGTGGCAGTAAAATTTGGGCATTCAATGCAGAGGGTGTGCAAAGGCTGAAAATAAATGAAGCAAGCATTCTTCATTGGATGTACAATGTGCATGAATGATAGAGTGAAACTGACCTGAGAGAAAAATTAAATTTAAGTGGTATCAATTGTAACATGCAAGAGAAAAGACTATGCTTGTATGGACATATGATGTATATTGAGGATGTCAGTTGGATAATGAAGTGCCAAATAAGCTTGTCAATAAGGAAGACCAAATAAGACATGGGAAGAAGCTGTGAAATCTGATCTCATAAAAGGAAAGACAAGGGATTGCAACGGATACTGAGACACCATAAAAGAAGATGACCTATCCAATCCATGCCAGCTTTGGAAGCACAAAAGTAATGATGATGATGATTAAAAAAAGACTGAATCAAATTATTTTGGGTCATGCATAATATTGAAGAACAATTTGCCTTGGCAACACTTCTATTATGTGCACTGTCTTGCAGAAACATGTTTTAACATAATTGGACTTCATAGAAAACCTGGCTGAATGCATGAATTTGTAAATGTTCTTGGTATTCTACTCTAAATGCTTCACACCATTAGAAATAACAGAAACGTGTCCATGATCAGCTTTGAAATTAAGTCTGCCACATTTGCATGTGTGAACATGGTATTACTGCATGACAAAAGTAACTACATTATTAAGAGAATTATGAATATTTTAGAACTATTTCACCAAGTAATTTCAGTTGTAGTTCCATTCACCTTTAGAGAAAATGGTTTCCAAAGAAGTAATTATCAAAATCAATAAGGGTTACTAAGTTAAAAATTTTGCCAAGAGACCAAAGCATGTAGTTGTTGATATTGTAATTATTGCTATCATTCTCAATGTTAGTGGAGTGACAGAAGTAGTTGAATACCAGACAAAATGCCTTATGGTATTTAATTATAAGTCTATTAATCTTTTAATAGTTTCAGCTGTTTGGCTGTGGCTGTACTGGGATAGTATTTATTTTCCGAGTTCAAATCCTGCAGGAGTCTACTGTTCCTACCTTACCATGTTTGCCTTTCATTAGTAGTCGACTCAACTGGCTAACTTGTTCTTTATATATTTGTAACCTTATGTTAAAATTAGAAATATTTTTTGTCATTCATGTCATTACATGTGAAATCTTTGATATCATTAAGTGGGCACAAAATAGCTAATCTAAGTTTTAATACCAATGCAGCCCATAAGAAAACAAAATATTATTTCTAGCTTAGAAGGTTCATAATAGAGAGGTAACTGATCAAATAAGGAATTTGATAGAATAAGGAAAAGCTCTTATGCTTATATTTCATATGGGGTCATAAAATATGACCATATTTCCTGGCTCTGGAAATATGACCATAACAACTATATTGAAATAATACACAACATATGTAGTTCAGTAAATTTTGAAACTAATTAAGAATTTAAAAAGAATTAGTAACATAAATAATTTTTATTTATGATTCTGGTGTTTAGAACATAATTTAAAATCCTTACATGAAACTTTTGATGGCAGATTTCAATAAAAATAACACTTAAAAGGAGATATTTTGAATCATAGAACCAGGAGCAGTGTCAGGTGCATTAAAAAGGAATGTGTTTGCATTTATATTATATAACCAGTGACAATCTGAAGCAGGTTGATATTGAAAGGGTAAGTCACAATATCATTTGTACTCATTGTCTCAACTTTGTGAAAATAGAAGGCTAAAATCACACCTTTTTAGGATTCAAATACAAAACTGCATGCTACTGAATACTTTTACAATTATCTTCTATCTGTGGAGACCAACTATGGAACAACTTAGCCATTTACTTTGTAAGTAGACAAAGTCAAAATTATTATCCCAAATTTCAAAATATATATTCATTTGTACTATTTTATATTAATTCAAGCAATTGTTTTCAAGTTGTAAGTGAAACCTCTTTCTGTTCAGCAAGGTAAATTGAAGCAAGTAGAGTTAAAAGCCTTATGCAAAGCACAACATAGTGACTGTCATAAGAGTTAAACTTATGACTCTATAGTCAGCAGTTTACTGCCTTAAGCTTTATACCTCATACATAAACATGCTGAATATTGCTTTAGTTATTAATTCTTATATATTACTTCTGTAATTGTCTGAACAAAAACAACAAACTCGTTTTCAGATCTTTATGGAAATCACATACTAATAAAAAAAAAGATAAAAGAAGTGTGGGTATTTCCTATTTTAAGGTTTCACAAATAATAAGATTTCTAACTTACCTGGATTTCTGTAAATGACTTTAGTTTGACGTTTTTCTAATGGATACTTACCTAAATGAAAATAAAATAAAACACTTTATAAATATACAGCTCCTAGTTTAACAAATTTTGTTTTTAAGTCTTTAAAATAATCATATAAAAATCAACATGAATAAATCTTAAGATCACAATCAGATTTTGTGTGTGTGTGTGTGTGTGTGTGTGTGTGTGTGTGTGTCTGTGTGTGTGTGTGTGTGTGTGTGTGTGTGTGTGTGTGCCTGTGTATGTGTGTGTGCATGTTTGAGTATGTACCTGTATTATGTAAAAGTCATTCTTGTATGAAGCTTTTAGGTAAACATTAAGTCATCTTTCTGGTAGAAACAAGTAGTTTAGTTTATTTTCTATAAAAGTTAATCCTATAAGTTGTGAAAATTCTCTACTAAATTTTAAAATTTAGTGCTGATGGTATTTAAATACATTGTCAAAAATAAATTAAAATTCTATTTTCAATGCAAATGGTTACTGTGAGAAGAATGAAAGCGGTTTGACTAGGCTTTTATGCTATTAAAGGAGTTGATGCTATTCTTCACAATGATCTGCTACTGTCTTATTTTTATAAACAGTTTTTAATTTCATGGCATTCTGTTTCTACTTTTGGAATTTATTTTATTTATAGAAATTTCAGTCTTACAATAGCAGCTCTTTTCTGGAAAATGAAATCAGAATGTACAATACAAGCACTAACATCATCTGAAGAGAAGAATATTTTAAAAAACAGAAAAAAGAAAAGATCCCCCCCACCAGAAAAACAAAAACAAAAAAAAAACATTGTTTAAATTCTTATTTGCACGAAAATGTAGGGGAAATCTGTCTGAACATTTCTGTATAAAATTGAATGATGTCTTTATTTTCTGTTGTAATCAATTTAATAAAATTATTTAGAATAAAATAAAGTTATACCCAAAATGTTCTAGTAAATCATATTATAGACCAAAGTTGACATGTTAGTATCTTTTATATTTCTTACTATTAGGCTGGGCTATATGTATATATTCATATATAAACACAGAATTATAAATCTACTGCTTTCTTTTAGCTATATTTGTCCAGAACAACAAAACTAAATAATAATATTGAACACACTGAGAATATTTTCTTCTGCTGGAAATTTGATTAAAATTGAAGAAATTTTATTTAAACTGAGGTAACAATTAGAAACCCTAACTTTTCTTCTATATTTCTTAATCTGGTTTTCTGTTTTTAACTTGTTTATACTATACTGATGTTTGAACATTAATGTTACTTTTTGAATAGTTCTTCACATAGAAGGAAAAAAAATTCCCAAATTTTTATTTATATTTTTATGTTGCGGCATTCTAACAAAACATTCAACAATGGTAATAAATTTATCTTCTCTTCTAAACTATCCACATGAGGTAACTTTTAGTATATATATTAAAGGAATCCATTAAAAAGAAAATTCTTAGTTCTAGAAAAGGATTTAAATGAAATTATTTTTGTTTCAATTTAGACTTTTATCAAATTATTTTCTAGAATGTGTTCTACATGCAACAAAATAGTAAAGAAATCTGTTTGCAAGTACAAAATAACCAACATTATCGCTGTTGACTTTTTGCATCACTTTCCTAGAAATCTATTGAAAATTTATAGAAGCTCTTTCCTTGAATAAATGCACCAATGTGATCATTCGTCACTACTTTGATGTCACTTCAGTTTGCTGCTTTATTTTGAAATGTCTTGTAGCAATATTATGCATTATGATGGTAAATCGCTTTTCAAATGTCAGCCATGGAACTTAATGATTCTTTCAGTGGCTGATTTAAGATTAGGAGGTAGTTTATGTCGCTGAAATAAAATATGTAGGGGCCTTATAAGGAAGATTAAACAATGATGGCACCACAAACCAGAAAAAAATAGTGCTAAGCAGATGTGAAAAGAATAAATTGGAATACCTTATATTTAAACTGATATTTATGGTAGCAATTTTTCTTTTGATACAAGTTGCTATAAGAAGTGTCAGTTCTAAATACAGAGAAGACAACAACAAAAAGGAATCAACAAAGAAAATGAAACTTCTTAATCATTTTCAACCCATTTTATTCATTTTCCCAACTAAATATTTGTCTCTGTACCATCGCTTCATTTCTAATTCCTGGTTTGTTGAAACCTGAAATAACTGTAGTCAATGAAATAAAATATGAACGGTAATTTTTGAAAGTGTTTTAATCTTTGAAACCAATTTACTTAGCTAAGATTTAAGTAAACATTTAAACAGCCATTCCATTTCATTTATTGTTTAAAATAACTGTCATTTACAAAGCTATCCATGCAAGATTTAATTGAATAGATTTTAATGGGCATAGAAATAGGGTGTACTGATTGTGGAAGTAAATTACAAGCATGTTTTATTAGATAAATATCATATTTCTAAAAGACAATGTACTCTTCTTTTAAGCAATGCAGAAAATGTGTAGAAAAGTCAATAGAAATATTATATATTTCTATCAACTTTTAAAACTTATATTCCTGATAGATTTTTAATGAAAAGATCAGCATAAAAACACAATACTTAAAAAGGCTGGAACTCAGTCTAAACCAGAGTTTGTTTTTGTTATAGTTTTGCTGAATATAAATGATATACCTTCAGCTTTAGCTATCAAATCTGATGATACATCTTGCATTCACAGTTCTGCTAAAGATCTAATGCAGTACAATTAGTCAAATAAAATGTATTGCTAGTTTCTGACCTTAAAATATTATATCGCTTTTTGTATTTTTCCAGTGATTAGGAATTGAAACTTTTATGAAGGTTTCAAAATAGTTAGTCATTATATAGAATTTAGATTTAATGTATTAAACCGATACATAAAGTTATAACAAGTGTAACTTGAAACTGAACTTAGACAATATGTAAATAACTTTAATTAAAAAGTTAATTATTTATGCAAATGTTTATTTAGTTTCTGTATACATATAGTTATATGAAAGGATAAATATATTACTTTAAAATACATAAACAAACATTCTAAATATGTCAACAAGGAACACATTAAATATATTTTCTTGATTATATTAATATAGGATATTCTAGATCATTGAAAATACTTGCCGTATTTAATGTGCAAGATGATTTGTGAGTTATTCAGTAATTCAGAGCCATTAAGTCTCTGACAATAAGAATATCAAGCAATATTTGTTGAAGAGAGAAAAATAGATCGCAATCCAGTGAGAAGCTGACAAGAGCAGATAATGTGAACTGGGTAAACAAACTTCATTGTTTGCTGGTCAGACACAATTAGAGTTGTAGTTGGTTTATAAAAACATGGAATTAGGCAATTAGGACCAATTTTAGAGATATGGGATTGAGACATGACTGGGTTGAGCAAAGCAATTAAGGAGAACCATTTCAACTATGTTATCATGAGAAAAAGAATGAGCAGGGAAAATAATCACAATGATGTCAATAGTAAAGCAGTAAAGCATAATTAGTAGTTGACAGTTGTATGAGATGTTAGATAACCAAAATGTCCCATTTCTGAAGAAAGAAGTAATCAACTTGGCTTTTCTATAATATCTGAACTGTACTTTGTACCAGTCTAATAACTCTTCAATTAGGACTTTCTTTTGTTCAGATATTTAGGGTGAATTTTAGTTCAAATCCATCAAACCCTAGTCAGTCTTATCCAAATAAAACTACACGTAGCTAAATGCTTTTGAATCAATGCATTTATTTTATATACACTTTAACTTGAGGCTATGTTTAAAGATAAATCCATAGAATTAGTTCACTGTCGTAAAAGTATGGAAAAGGGTATTGGGAAAATGGCTTAATCTGTTTCCACATCTAAGAAAGAAATCAAATTCTATAGAATTATCCTGTCTGAGAAAATAATACCAAGTATTTCCTACTCAAAGGATTATTATACTTTAAAGTATTTCAGAAGTAACATATTAAATTCCATTATTATAAAATGAGCAGTCCTTAACTTTTATTGAAAAAGAAAAATATTAAATAAAGCCATTGTTCTAAATAAAAATTCTTATTTGGTCTTTTCAATATCTGAGATATTGTGCAACAGAAAAACAAGAGGGAAAAAAAAAGACAAATCGCATTTGAAGATTTCAAATAAATAAAAATTAAAACAATCACTAAATTCATAAAAGGAAAAGAACATTAACTTTTAGAGAAATCCCTCATTTCTCTTTTGATAAATATTCCTTTGTTGTGTATTCAAAAGGGGTACATATAGAAGAGATGAGTATGAAATAACGTATATACACATAATACATGCACATATATGATATATATATGGAGAGAGAGAGAGTACATATGTAGTAAAAATAAAACAGTTTTATGTACGTTTTGTTAAAATTTTAAATTCATACAGGTCTAAAATAAAATAAAAAATAAAATTTAACATACACAAATATCTATAACCAATGTAATAAATATACACGGAACAATATGCACACTGCTTTTCTACAAGAAAAATCTGTTGCAGACATGCACAATATATATATATATATATATATATATATATATATATATATATATATATATATATATATATATGGAGAGAGAGAGAGAGAGAAAGAGACAGAGTGAGATAGAGAAGCAGGAGAGAAAGAGATACATCTGTAACTGTATATAAAAAATACAACTCAATAGAACGTATTGTCATTCAGTTATGGAGTTGTGCAGAATATATATATGCTCACAGTGGGATTAGAAATATTTAAATTTTATGTAGAACACTGAAGAAAAAAGAAAGTAATGAGATCATGTTATTGATTAAGGCTTGAAGTTTAGAAAGTTTCTTTGAATTTCATTTTAAACAAATATTTTTAGTGAGAACACATTTGTAGATATTTTACAATATTTACTTCTAGTTTATAATTCAAATTCATTTCTGAATATATATATATATATATATATATCTGTATGTGTGTGTGTGTGTGTGTGCGCGCGCGTGTGTGTGTTTCTTAATATGATAAAACACTATGTTTTTTCTTTCATGTGAAAGTTAATATATATTGTGCAATGTATTCGTGCATATGTGTGTATTCCTTTTCAAAGATAACATAGCAGTATCTGCCCCCAGTTTGGGCTTGTTATGATAGTGTCAGAATATACCACGTAAACATGTAGCTGTGATTTTTCATCATCTTAGAAATTTTTGAGAGGTGTGATGATCATGCTTTTCTGAGGAACAATAGTAACATGAAATGGATGGCATCTACAAGGAATCAAAATGAATTTATGGGCCTTCACTGCCAACACATTATGTTGCTTGTGTGCATGCTTGACTTTTCATACAAGTATGCAGACATTATACATATATCATCATCATCATTATGTTTATCTGCATCACTACAGGTGCCTTCTTGAATTTAGAAAGTGAAATTTTTAGCTGCTGCTCTCATGAGAGAAAATTAATTTTGGAAACTTCCTTGTTTGCAGACTTTAGAAAAGAAAAAGCATTGACAGGCACAGCTGACTTACTTTAGCTATAGCTGGAACTGTACAATCCCTCTCAGAAAAGATTTTTTTGTCTTTTTTTCCTCTGCCAAACTGATCTAGACTATATTTACCACGATCAGTAAGGCTATGTGCTTCCAGTTAGCATGTTTGGTAAGTCGTCCATATTTCCAAATGCAATAATTGATACAAAGTCTTTGGTAATGTTACATGCCATAATCGAGAATATACTACTTGACTAAGTAAGAGTATGTACATACATGCATACACATACACACACACTCACACACACACACATATATATATATATATATATATATATATATATATATATGTATGGGAGAATATACAAATAATAACAACAGACGAGGACAGGTGGTGTAAATAACAAAAGTATATATTAGTATGACGCTCGGGAATACGGAAAGTCTTTGACGTTTCGAGCTACGCTCTTCAACAGAAAGAATACGGAGACAAGGAGAAAAACACGGAGAAAAAAAATTGAATAGTGTTCAGTCAACGGTCAATCATAATAATGGCCGATCATAACAATGGCTGACCGGAAGTTAGAAATTCTTATTTCAGGAGAGCTAAGAAAGGGGGAGATAACAAACGGTGATCGGGAACGAGGGGCTGTGTGTGGGAGGTAGAATGCTGGTGATCTTGACGTATGTAGTGTGAAAATGGGGAAGGGAGAAAGGGAGTTAGTAGTTGGTCAGTTGTAGTGTGTGCGTGGTGTGATGCGAGGGTATTGGTGTGGTGTGCGTGGTGTGATGCAAGGGTATTGGTGTGGTGTGATGTGAGGGTGTTGGGAGGTGGGGAAGGCATGGGTGGAGTGTGGGTTAGGCTTAGGGTGGGGTAGAGGTAGGGGTCTGTGGGTAGGGGTGGGTGGTGGGTGTAAGGAATTGGATGGGGTGGAGTGGGAAGGTAGAGTAGGAGTGTGTTGGGGTGTGGTGGGATGAGCTTATGAGAGGGTGTTGACGAGGAGGGAGAAGGGGAAGGTAGATGTAAGAGAGGGGGAAGATGGGTATGGGAGGGGAGAGGAAGAGAGGAGAGAGGGTGGGTATAAGAGAGGGAAGGTGGATTAAGAGAGGGGGAAGGTGGGTATGGGGGGAGAGAAAGAGGGGAAGGTGGGTATGGGGGGGATAAAGAGAGGAAGAGAAAGAGAGTGAGAGAGAGGGAAGAGGGGTATGGGGGGAGAAAGGGAGGAAGAGAAAGAGAGTGAGAGAGAGGGGAAGAGAGTGAGAGAGTAAGGGTGAGAGAGTAAGAGAGTAAGGGTGAGAGAGTAAGAGTGTAGAGAGTAGGAGAGTAAGAGTGTAGAGAGTAAGAGTGAGAGAGGGGGGAGTACGAGAGAAGAGAGTGAGAGTAAGAGAGAGGAGAGAAAGAGTAGGGGTGAAGAGAAGTGGGAGTGGAGAGAAGTATGAAGAGAGGTGAAGAGACGTACAAAGAAGTAGGAATCGGAGCAGGAGGTGGGGGGGGGGGAGAGGTGGGTGGTAGGAGGGAGGTGGGGGAGAGAGACAGGAGGAGGGGGTTAGATGAAGAGTGGAGGGGAGTTGAGCCCATTTGGCGCAAAGGAGCGAAGATAGAAGATTAATCCCTGTTCACGGCGCAAACGGGAGTCCGGATGGCCCCTGTGCATGGACAATCCAAACACAGACTGGTGTTGCCGCAAGGAGTGGCCGGCAGAACGGAAGTGGCGTGACACCGGGGTGTCATTGCCGACGTTGATATCTCGGAGGTGTTCCGCGAATCGGTCGGCCAGGCGGCGCCCCGTTTGTCCGATGTACAAGGATTGGCAGAGAGAGCAGGAGAGGCAATATATGATGTTGGTAGACGTGCAGGTGAAGGAGTCGGTGATGCGATAGGGTCGGTGATGGGTGCTGGTGAGGAGGGTGGTGTTGGAGAGGTAAGGGCAAGTATATACACACACACACACACACGCACACACACCCATACATATATAAATCCTCAATATAACCAACTAAACACACACACATTAGATACAAATGGTTATATTGAGTAGTTTTAGTGGTTGTATTGAGCACGATATATATTTTCTAATAGTATTTAGTGTTTTGTAAGATTGTATTGTAAAATAAACCTGAAATGTTGCTGAAATGAAACCAAATCTACATGGTCTTCTCTCCGTTTAAAAAAAAAATTTTTTTATGTTGTACTGATTCTGCTTCTGTCAATGATATAAATTTATGGAAATAAATTGGTAGAATCTTAGAATGGCATACAACTTTTCCATTCTTTTAGTCACTTCTATTTACATTCTTTTCAGATCCCTCACATCTTTTCAAATCTTTCTGAAGGTTAATTTTGCCTATCAATATTTTGAGATTAACAAAATCTTGGGATATCTCAGATAGTACAAAACAGGGGTTCCAAACCGGGATCCACATGGACCCCCAGAGGTCCACAGAAGCTTTAAGGTGGTCTACAAGTAAAAAAATTGTAATTTGTGGGTCCATATATAAATTTTGTTTTCTAGGAGAGGTACCTGTATTCATTGAAATTTTCAAGATTTGTGTTTAGAATTTATGTTATGAATATAACAAAATTGTTTCATTGTTAGTTTTTACTAACCTACAAATAAATATTTTATTTCAAAAATTTATATGTGCAAAAATGTATACGTCCACAGATGATAAGATAACTCTCAGGGGGTCCACAAGCAAAATAAGGTTGGGACCCTCCCCCATCGGTATAGAACCTTAAAGATGGTGGCCTCAGTTCAAAGAATAAAATTAATCTATGAATAATTTGCACTTTTAACTTAAAAATGCCTTTCCATACAATATCAAAACTGTAAATACTTTCTGGGTGAATAATAGGTATGATGAAATTGGTAAAAAACAACAATATAATTTACTCATAATATGAAAGTAATAATATATATAATTAAATAAGTTCAGATGCAAATTTTGTCCTTTTAAATCATAGCTTAATAATCTTGTTAATTTGAACCATATGACTAGCGATTTTGATAAACAGTAAGAAAGCCATTATTTAATATATTGATTTTAGATCAATTCTAGCTAGCATTTTATTTTGTTTACTAGCAATTAATTCCATGAAATTATAAATATAAGGTCTTACTAACAAGCAATTTTAATTGGTGTAACATTACTTCTAACATAACAAATTTTTGTAAAATTATGTTGCTCTCAGAAAGTTTACAGTACCTATTGATCCTTAGGATAATATGAGCACAAAAGAAAACTTAATAATTTTCCAGAAAAACTGGATTTTCAATACTTTTCCTTTGAAGTTAATAGAGAGATAGTAATGTAGCAAATTTCTTATATCATAATTTGAGTGTTAATTATTTGAAGTTGCATGAGTGACAGAAAACAAAAAAGTAACCTAAATAATAAAGAAACTATTTAAAAATTTGAATACTGGATTTTAAAAAATATTGTAAAAATAAAGTTACTGTTATTTAAAGCCATATTCAGAACTTGAATGTATACTAAATACAAAGAATAATTTGACGGCACTATGTAGATAAAATATACAGATAAAATAAATTGATAGGTTATCATGAAAACTACATTGTAAACTGAAGCAAACGTATTTTAATAACAGTGCAAATGCTGGTGGTGGCAGATAACATTGATGGCACTAACAAATGCTAGCATAAATGGACTTGAGAGATTGTCATCTAAATGGCTGCTTTGTGAACAAATTGTGAGATAAAACTACAATGATTGCACAAGCAAAACAAGAAAGGTGTGATTATCATTAATTTGATGATTGATGGTTATTTGATGCAAATATTTACAGTTCAATGAAGAAGACACTGTATTGATAATTACTGCTAAGGTAGTATGGAGAAATTGAACAAATCATTTCAGAATCTTGTTTTGCAGTAAAGGGTGAGTCAACCATCATATTTATCTAAAAGCTAAGACCATAGCAAAAACAAATGTAAAATATATAAATAGAAGCAAAAAAAAAAAAAAAGAAAGCACTTATCAGATTAAATTTCACACACTGTAATATTTCATGTAAGTATTACTAGAGATTTGTATGATAGAAGAGATGTAACATATATCTCAGTGATTCACTTTAAAAAAATCCTGAAAAGTGGTATATATGTATTTGTAATTAATAGCAGTGATATAAGAAGTTAGAAATACACTCTCACAAGGTTTCTCATATTTTTATTCTCTCACATCTAAGTATTTTATATATTAGCTTATTGCACTTATTTTGAAATGTAAACAGAAATATATAGAGAAAATTTAGAGCTTGAGGAAACTAATAATGGTTTGTTGCAGTAGAAAATTTAATAAAATTCATTAAAGAAAAGTTTTCTGTGCCATGAGAAGAGAAAATTTGGACATTTTAGCCTGACTCAAATATACAATAGTTTGATAAAATATCCTAGAACATTTAATTACATTATAGTTGCAAGCAACAGAGTTCTGGGTGTTGGTTTAAAAGTAATAAAACAAGTAAGACACAGAATGAACGCATGAAAACAATAACTCTTGATATTAAAAAGGAAAACAGTTTGAGGTTCATACAATTACAAATTTAGTTTATGGTCACTTTGAGCTATATCCCTTCCCCAGAAATATCACTTTAACTGAACTCCATGAAGTCTTCAAATAGAAATTAGTTGACAGAATATTTTGAAATAAGTAATTTTGCTTTTATTCAGTACAAGGAGCCTTTCTTCAAAAGAAATTGTTTAGATTATAGGACACAATTGCTTAAATGTAACAAGATTTGTCAAATATCTTTTTCAACATAGCTTCTGGTCTCCATGTATAGCTCACAAGTTCATCATTTTAGTGGAGTTATTGTTATGTTTTGAGTTTTAAGTGCATATGCTGATGGAAGATTGAAATAATACACTTTTTCCTATTTTTTTTTAACTAATGAAATGGAAAGAAGTAGAATAGTATCTATTCTGTGCAGAGAATGCAGTGGTTGCAACAGAATACTTAACCTCTAATATCTCTTCATAACAATGCATGCAACTAGGATTATGGATTTACAATATTATGAATCATCAATATTTTTCAATAAATTTTTATGTACCAATAACTAATTCAGATTTTAATCATGGCTTGTATAGTAACAAGTAATTTTGCCTCCACTCAATGAAAAACTTGTGAGATTATATTTTTATTCTTGAAGTTAATAGTTTTAAGTTGGCAAAAACAATTGAGAATATTAAAATCTTTGTAATTAGGATGTTTACACCTTTTTCTGGTTCTAACAAAACTTCAGTGTGAAAGAAACGAATTTAGAAAAACAAATGAACAATGATAAAGGTTCATAAAATAACAAGCAGAAATGGTTACTAAAATAACAAAATGAAATTTAAAATTAATATATATATATATATATATATATATATATATATATATATATATCTATATATCTATATATATATATATATATATATTAATTATAATGTTTCAAGAAGAGTAAAATATGATAATAGCTGTAAATATTACAAAGAAAGTATATTTTTAAAAAGATTTCTTTAAGATTTTCACAGAAGATTAATTTTGTTTGGTATTTTGACTCAATGATTTTGTTTACATTTTCTTTTAAAATGAACTTGTAGGCATTTATTAAATAAGAGATTACAATAAATTTATTAACAATGATCATGGTAAATGCATATGAAAAGAGATAGTAGTAAACAAAGGAGTGAGGCAAGAGAGATAATGAGAGATTAAGAAGGAAATCAAAAATCACAAATCCACTCAACCACCTCTTCACCACAACTATCATGATGATGATGAAGGAAAAGAAGAAGAAGAAGAAGAAGGAAGTGGAGGAGGGAAAGAAGTAGAAACAGAAGAAGAAGAAGAAGAAGAAGAAGAAGAAGAAGAAGAAGAAAAAGAAGAAGAAGAAAAATGATGTGAAAGAATTTCTTTTACTTCATTTTATACCCAAAATGTGTTTTTGTATTTTCTATTTTTGAAAATATATCTTTAAAATAAAGTAAAATTAAAATAAAAATGAAAATACTTTTTAAAAATAAATTGAATCACATTCTTGATTTGGCAAATGATCAACAAAGCTAAAGAGTCTGTATTAGGCAAAATAATTGCCAGTTAAATGTGTCTGTATTTCTTCCAGCATATGTACGAGTATTTCTACAGATGCTTGTAAGTATGTGAGAACATTCTGAGTTGAAACGTACAAGATCTAGTAAAATTCACTTCTTAAAATTATCTTCTAAGAATGGTCTAATCAAATTACAGGTTTACAGCTTTTGAAGATTGGTATGCAGAAAATATAAAGAAACTGAAATAAAATGAAGGAAAAACAAACAAAAGTGAATGAATTAATGAAGTAAATCCAGAAACTGGATTGAGTAAAAGAAAGAAAAAAACATAGAGAATAGTGTTGGTGGAAAGGGGAGAATAAGATGTTTGGATTTTTAAAAAATCTTTGATTTTACTGAAACAAATTGCTAAATATATGTAATTCTAAAGTTCAGTTGACTTTCAATAAAAGTTCACTGCAATATAACTTCTGTTATAGCCTAACTATTTCAACACTGATCATACTCTCTGCATTGGAGTTTACAAAGCTATTGAGCTTTTCAATAAAACTCTACCATGTTTAAGTATTCTTCTCATTCACTTCTGTTTTCCATTCATTATCTATACTAAGTTTGATGGTTACTGCATAACTGATAATTAAGGAGTGGAACCCAAAGCATCTCTCTTTCTCTCTCTCTCCCTCTCTCTCTGTATATTCTGTTATTCTTTTATTTGTTTCAGTCATCTTGACTGCAGCCATACTGGAACACCACCTTTAGTCAAACAAATCCACTCCAGGACTTATTCTTTGTAAACCTAGTACTTATTCTTTTTTGTCGAACTGCTAAGTTACTGAACTGCTAAGTTACCAAACTACTAAGGTACCGAACTAAGTTGCCGAACTGCTAGGTTAGAAACTCCTTAAGATGTTCCTAGTGCAGCAACATCAAAGGAAGGCTGACTGGGAAGATAGCTTTCATGTGCGACAGATGCACAGGAGCAATAAACACCACTGATGCTCAGAAAACAGATTCCATCACATGCTAGGAAGAGAAACTAGAAGTAGTTGATAGCACCCACTACCTAGGTGATCAAGTCTGTAGTGGGGGTGGACGCTCAGAGAGTGTTACCACTAGAATAAGAATAGCCTGGGCAAAGTTCAGAAAGCTTCTACTCCTACTGGTGACAAAGGGCCTCTCGCTCAGAGTGAAAGGTAGATTGTATGATGCATGGGTGCAAACTGCCATGCTTCACAGCAGTGAAACATGGGCTGTGACTGCTGAAGACATGCATAGGCCCGAAAGAAATGAAGCTAGCATGATCCACTGGATGTGTAATGTCAGTGTGCACACATGACAGAGTGTAAGCACCCAGAGAGAAATGTTGGACATAAGAAGCATCGGATGTGGCATGCAAGAGATACATTTGTGTTGGTATGGTCATGTACTATGGATGGACGAGACGAGGAGGGCTGTGTGAAGTAGTGAAAAGAATCCGGGGTATAGGAAGACCTAGGAAGATATGGGACGAGGTGGTGAAGCATGACCTTCGGACATTGGGCCTCACAGAGGCAATGACAAAAGACTGAGACCTCTGGAGATATGCTGTGACTGAGAAGACCCGGCAAATAAAGTAACCTGTAACCTACACCACTGTCACATAACCAGCCCATTCAAAAGTACCTTGGATCGTAGGTGACATGTTGTACTTGAGGAGACCTATTGAGTCAAGTACATCAACATCAAAATCAAATGGAAATTGTAGTTGTGTTCCCTGTGCCGGTGGCATGTAAAAAGCACCATCCAAACGTGGCCGATGCCAGTGCCGCTTTGACTGCCCCTTCTGGCCTGTGCCAGCCCCCTCTGGCCATGCTGGTGGCACGTAAAAAGCACCCATTACACTCTCAGAGTTGTTGGCATTAGGAAGGGCATCCAGCTGTAGAAACACTGCCAGATCAGACTGGAGCCTGGTTTAGCCTTTGGACCGTCCAACCCATGCCAGCATGGAAAATGGAGGTTAAACGATGATGATGATAATACACATGACAGGCTTCTTACAGTTTTTGTCTACCAAATCCACTCACAAGGCTTTGTTCAGCCTGAGGCTAAAATAAAAGACACTTGCCCAAGGAGCCACACAGTGGGACTAAACCCGGAACCATGTGGTTAGGAAACAAGCTTCTTACCACAGAGCCACATATATATATATATATATATATATATATATATATATATATATATGTACTAGCAGAAATACCCAGCATTGCTTGGGTTAAAGGGAATGATGAATTTTAAAAACACCGTCTAGATTATGCAGGTCTCACCTAGTTGCTGAAATACTAACTTTCTGCATTAGTAACTCTCCAACCCATGCCAGCATGGAAAATACATGTTAAGTGAAATGTTAAAAGGAAGTTTTTAACTCACATACGTATATAAAGTAAATATATGTAATAAAAAAACACGTTTTTTTATAGCTTATTTCATAACCAAAAAGCAAGTACAGACTATAAGCAATGAAAGGCCGATTGTGGTGATTCATTTGACAGAGGTAGTAGAGAGCCAATCCAATGATAAATCTAACTTTGGATCTTGAAAGTTTGCATGAATCCTGGCTCAGCTAAATCTCTTGTGGCTCCAAATGATGCCATCTGTAGTGCAGCATTGTATTGTCTAATTTTGTTTTGAAAGTGCTTGAAATCTTGGTCAGTTGATGACAACAGTTTCTTCAATGGCTCTAAAGGTTGGGGGATTGCAGGGAGTTTAACCTTTCTACCACTACAGCACAGTGCAGGTTTTCTCTCCAGGCCACTTTCTTGATTTACAATGTATGCACTCAGTTGTCATTGTACCAATGGAAACTCTAGTGTCATTTGCATAATGAAATGCTGAATCATAACTGAAAGCTGCTTTATAGAAGTTGCATCTCTGAGCTATCTGAAGCTTCACCTTTATCTTTGTAGAAGCTGACTATGGTGCTGCTACGCCAGTCACTGGGTATGACTCCTTCATGAACTACCTGGTTTACAATACGGGTGACTAGACCATAACCCACACCACCAGATATTTTAAGCATCTCAGCAATGATTTCTTATGGGCCGGGGGCTTTTCCTGACTTCATATCATTAATTGCTTTATCTATATGGGAGCTGTCTATTCAGGTAGCTGATCCCTCTATCAGGTCAACATTTGGTAGGCACTTCTCCTCCCATTCGTTCTCCACATTCAGCAGCCTTTCAATGATAGCTTCTTCAAGCCTCTTTCTTTGCAGAATCATTAAAAGCAAGTGTGCAATCTTCCATGCAGATACATTTCTCTCCTGTAACATCACAATTTTCTCTCACACGCTGTCTTGCAATCTGAAATACTTCAGTTCTTTGGTCCTAATGTTGCTGAACATCGGCAAACTTCTTCTTTTCTGCTTCTCCCTTGGCTATGTATACCTGTCACCCAGCCTCATTTCTGGCTATTTGGTACAGTTCCCTACTTTTGATCCCTTTGAAATATCAGAACTGCTCTGTGGAACGGGCTAGTCACATTCTACTTCTGCTCACATACTTTCTTCTTGCATACTCAAGTCCCGTACTTAACTCCCTTCTCCTTGTTGCCAATATTGTCCACCTCTCTTGCTCTAGACTCAGCACTAATTTCTGAGTCCAGATCTTTTCCCATAAAACATTGAGTCTCCAGAATTCCATTTCTACTATGCTTTCTCTACAACTGTCAACTTGCAACTATTTAAGAGTAATATTTACTACATCAGTCTCACCAGAACTATTGCAAAGGCAATAGCCTCTGCCCCTTCCTCCAATCCAAAAGTTAAAAAGTAAAACCCATCTATTGCTGAACAATTCAGTTGTACTTGACTTTCAACAGGCAAACAATTTATTCAAAACATGGTATAAATATTTTAAAACATAAATTCCTTGCTTCATCATTATATCCTTCTATGTATGACACTTTGTTTTATGTATATAAATATCTGTATAAAAAGCATTGATGCAATCACAAACATTTTAAAATTTGTTGTGTGGTTTTCAATGATTTATTGATTCCTTTAAAAAATAGAAATAAATTTAAATAATTAATGTGGTAAAACTAGATTCCTTGTGTGCATACATTTGAGAGTGTTAATGTGTAAATAGAAGTCAATGTGTGTTTATATGGCAGGGGTTTGTTCTAGCATTCATTCTATTAACATAATCCATCACCCATTTCCCTCTCTCTTCCTCTTTCTCTTCAGTTCCTCTCTATTTCTCCATCTTCTTCGACATCATTATTTTATTGTTTATCTTCACTGTTTTCTTTCCTATCATTAATGTTTCAACTACAGGCTAATCAACATGACACTTGGTCCCTTTCAGTGAATGATGATGAGTCCACATACCATAGAAGGAAGAAAATGGCAAAAAAAAAAAACAAAAACAAAATGTACAAATCTTATGAAGCCAATCTAGAATAAGTTTTAACAATAATACCATCAAAAGCAAACAAATAATTGAAATTGCTGACCAATTTCTTTCATAGTTTGAGGTAAAAATGTCAGCATAACTGTAAGGCACTAAACCCAACAACAATAGCAAAACATGAAATAAGAATGCTGCTGCTGCTCATGATGGCAATGAAGGTGGTGATGGTGGTGATAAGGATAATTATTTAGCAATATAATTTGAGTGCTGGCTAAAGTATGACCAGCAGCCAAAGTAATTACCCCATATCACTGTTACCACAGATCGTTTTCACTAACATTATCCATTTCCCAATGTCATGATACATCTAATGTGATATCACTCCAATACCCCTTACTACATTCAGTGATGGTGGTAGATGAATCATCACACCTTTTATGGGAACATGGGTAACGGCAATATCACAATGTACTGATGTAAACCAACATTTACTGAGGACACAGAAATAAGATGTTCACACCAATCTTTATCTAGTATTAAACCAGTTACCACACCTCCACCCACGTCACTATTGCTAATCTGTTTCTAACATTTCTCAATGAACATGATATATTAACTCTTACAGAAAGTCTACAATAGAAACTATTCTACTACTCAGTCAATTACATAATATCATGACGATATTAATCTTCAGCAGCTGATACAACTGGCTTGTTGTCACACGTGTCCTACTACTTGTATCCCTGATTATCCTTTCTGCTGATACTCTACTATCACTGACACCAGAATCAGTTAATATGTTTATTGGTTCATATCTTATGTATTGTGCAAAAATACTTAATTCTCAATGGTTCCTCCAATCTAACTGTAAATATGTATTATAATGAAGTGCAATGCATTTCAGTAAGCAGCTGGAGCACTCTATTTCTGATGGGTGTTTCTTTTGCTTCTATTAAGTCTTGGGAAGGGAAAAATAACACTTCCAGTAAGTCTTTCTTTGAATTGTTACTTGAAAATGAAACTTTGTGTTATGCCTCAAGGAATGTTCTTATTTCAAATCTGTATATAGTTGGTTTAGATTTTCATCATTCCTCAAGAGTCCATTTTCATATAAAAAAATAAGAATACATATTATATCTGCTATAGTGATTTACAAATCTGATTTGTCTTTGATTCAGCTATCAATTTGAGATGGCTGGTCACATCTGTTTGTTATCTGCTTGTCTTGTGTTGTTTTCAGTGTCATTCTTGAAGTTACTCCTACCAGATAGGTTTCACTGTATTCTTGTGTTTTATTTATCTATATAGTTTTTCATCTGATATTCCATTCACTTTTGTTACAAGTATTTGAATTACTCTTTCCAAATAGTTTATCAGTTGCCATCGTACAAAACAACTGATCTGAATGTATATAAAACATCAACAGAAACATCAACAACAACTGTAATATCAATAGTATTAATTCAAGAAATTATTCTAACACATTCTGATAATATTTGCTGCATCATTTACTAACAACGTTTTCCTTATCTATCATTGTTGTTCCATTTCAATGGAACCTTAATATTTATTTTCTAGTTGGTTGAACTGAGGCAAGGTATGTTTATATTACTTTGCCTTTGGATATGAAGTAATATTTGCAGTATGTTTGAACTCATGACATCTTTAATCTGCTACCTTAGACTATTATTAAACAAGCCTTACATTTATATTAACAATACGTTTTTCGCTGGTACAGTCAATTTTGAATATTCTGCTCAAATTTATGATTTCTTTGTTATCATTTTAAAAAGAGACAAAAATAATTCTATTATTCTGAAATAGAATAAGTTAAATACATTTTAATTTTGATGTCTTTTCAGAAGTCTAGAAAGTAGAAAGAAAATAGTTTCTAAGTTTAGCATATAATAGAAGCATTTATTTTTAGCTTAACCATTTTATCACTTAATTAAACTTCAAGATTGTTTTAAAGAATGTATGTTTGTGTGTGTGTGTGCTCACGTGTGTGTGTGTGCGTACATATCTATATGTGTTTGTGTCTGTTAAACATGATAGGAAAGAAAGAAAAGATATGAAGCAATCAATAATTTGACTTCCACTGATGTTTGATGCTGAAAGAAAATGTTTTTTGTCTTTTTCTGATTGATGTTTGATGTCAAATGAGTTGGTGATATATTTAATGATGGTTTGAAGTTTTGTGGACTGGCTAGTTATATGAAATAAACAAAGACTACATATTTGGAAGTGAGCTATGTTTTCTTGTAAGCACCATTAGCAAAGACAGAAAATATCTAAAGTATAAATTCACTTAGGAACAGCGAGGTTAACATTATTTTAAAATTACATTGAAGTGAAAGTTGATGTGTTTCCATCAACTTTCCAACACACTTCTTATCCCTTCAAAGAATCGCCCTGAGTGATACATCAGAACTCACTCTTCTCTTATCTTAAGAATATCATTGATCGCTTTTTCTTTTCTTTTTGTAAAGGTAGACCTTTAGTTGTTATTTAGCCTGAGATTGAGTTAATTCGTAAAATAATAATCAAAGGCAGTCTGGTCATGATCATCCATTCTTTTAGTTAGACTAGCTGATCTGATGTGTGTTTAGCATATTTTTTTTTTTTATCTTTATGGTTAGAAGAGAAGGAAGTACCTACAATCTTTCACAGGACTTTTGAAATTAGTGTGAGGGAGGGTATACTCAAACTAGAGACTTTATCCAAATGCTTGCATCAGTGTGGACTCTGTTAAAAGGCACCCAAAAAGCCAGGTGGTAATGTTAAACCAGGAAATAGAATATGTGACCATAAAGGTGGGAAATGGTAAGATTTGAGCTCAGAATGCAAAGAATCAGAACAAATACTGTAAGGTGTCTGGCCCGACATCCTTAAAATTCTACCAAACCACCCACTCCCCTGTCCTCAAAAGAGAAAGACTAAGTTATCTGTGGTAGGATTTGAACTCAGAGAACTGAATGCCAGAAGAAATGATGCAAGGTATTCTAGCTGAGACTCTAAAAGCATGATTTGCAGGAAATTTTGCTGCTATTTTTAACAAGTTAAATAATCATTCTTCACTAGTTTGCAAAGATTCTAGTTTTCACATTGCTGTAAAGTGGGTGTCAATATAAAACTTACTCAACTCAATTCTAACTAATGACCAAATTTATTTTACAGTGAGATTTATAAATCTACTAGGGTACCAACAATTTCAAGAAAGCTTCCCTTAATATAACAGATGTTAGTCTTAAAATAAGTGAAGAAACCAAGAAACACACAAACTGAGAGGAAAAATGATCAATCAATCAAAATGAAATAAATAAGTACATGAAAACCAAGTAAATAACTACTAGGAGTAAATATTCTTTACCAGTATGTTGTTTTGCTAGCATTAACCACTGCTGAATTCACTTTGGGATTGATAGAAATAGAAATATATATGTATAATTAAGACAAAGCCACAAATTCAGTATACACACACATATATGCAATATATGTGCATGCACACAGACACACACACACACATTTATTTATCTATCTGTCTGTCCATCTATCTATATATATAAATGCATCAATCTATTTATCCATCTATATATCTATTTCTATATATATGTGTATATATAAATGCATCTATCTATCTATCTATCAATATATATATATATATATCTATAGATATATATATATATATATATATATATATATATATATATATATAGATACATACATACATATACATTCACAATATGTGTGTGTGTCTATGTAAATGTGCTTATATATATATGTAATATATAATATATATACATATATATGTATATATATATGTATTTATATATATATGTAATATATATAATATATATATATATACAATATATGTATGTGTGTGTGTGTATTTATTCATATATATGTAAGTATACATGCATGTATACAAATATATAAATATATATATATATATATATATATATATATATATATATATATATATATATATATATATATATATACAAATGTACATACATTCATACATACACACAGATATATATATGTGTTTCAGTTTATCTTGCTTTGTTTTCTGCATTGTTTTTATTTTTCCTGTTTGATTTTTATTTCCCTTCCCTTTCCCAGCTTCATTTGGAAAGCTTTTAGTATTCCCAATGGTAATGTAACAATGAAAGAACGGTAGTTATTATTGAAAGCTTGTCTCCTGTTCCTTGCTGGACTAGTGGACCTTGATCAGATACAATCACAGAGACTTAATCACCACCACTGCCACCACTACCATTCACTATGCTGACTCCTATGCTCTTCTCTTTCCTTTGAGCAGTTTATAGTGAACCAAGTCAAGGGACTGGAAAGTGAAGCCTTCCATTACCAACACCAACTCTATCTGCACTTCATCCAACACTCCCATCTCTGCTTCCATTTGTTAGTGTTCTGGTTGCTGTTGTTAATCAGAGAAAGAAATTACATGGAATTCAAATTTCACATTCAAACAGAGACATACACATATGTATGTATGTATGTATGTATGTATGTATGTATGTATGTATGTATGTATGTATGTATGTATGTATGTATGTATGTATGCATGCAAGTATGTATGTATTTATGAGTATATATACATGTATATATCTCTGCATGCATGTAGTCTCCATGTGAACATTATATGCGTGTGTGTTCACATACACATAGTTTTTATGCTTGAAACAATCATCAGTATGTCTGTTTCCTATATATGTATACTTAAATATTTGTTAACTTGGCATGCATATGTATAAACATACATGTATGCATAGAGAAATGCTTATAAGCACATATATATTTAAACATACATGCACACACATATATATGCATATACACATATAAGCAAACATACAAACATACAAACAATTTATGATAGAAACTAAAGATTCTTGAACTGACAGATTTTTACTTTTAACAGTAAATGGTTTCCAGTAAGTACATACAGAAACATACTTAAAGAGATATACTGGGACATAAGGTATTGTAGGAAAGCACATATCTACTCACTTGGTCATACATATACAGGAAGCAATCACAGATATTTCCATACTTTTTACAAACAGCATACATACATCATACAGATTCGCATTATTCTTAGAATGGAGAGAAAATCTAGACACACAAACACATACATATTTGCATAGTGTCACTTCTCTCCTTCTTTTGTCTTTGCATGTTCTGTTTAGTTCAATCCAATTTATGAAAGCATATTGGCATGTTATCTTCAAAATGGTACAAAGTGAATGCTGTTTCTTGCTTTTTCTCCATATATTTGTCTATATTTGTCCATTTGCTCATTTTATGTCTGTATTTTTCATGCTAGCATGGGTTAGATAAATCTATTAGTGAGATGATGTTTTACAGCTGGATACCTTATGTATTTTCAAGTAAATAATCCAGTCTTGACCATTCAGACCTGTGTATGTGTGTGTGACTGTATGCATCTTTTATCTTTTACTAGTTTCAGGCATCAGACTGCGGTCATGCTAGAGCACTGCCTTGAAGAATTTTAGTGGAATGAATGAATCGACCCCAGTACTTATGTTTTTTTTTAAAGCTTAATACTTATTCTATTGGTCTCTTTTGCAAGTTACGGGGATATAAACACACCAGCATCTGTCACGTGGTAGGTGGGAGAAACACTGACACAATGACACAAACACATAGATATATACATATATGTATATAATGGGCTTCTTTTAGTTTCCTTCTACCAAATCCACTCACAGGGCTTTGGTTGGCCTAAGACTACAGTAGAAGTCACTTGCCCAAGGTGTCAAGCAGTGGGACTGAATCCATAACTAGGTATGTATAAGTATTCAGTAAATAAATACATTAGTTTTACAACTATTTTCTTGTTCTAGCATGAATTGGATGAAGATTTATTTTGTAGTAGCATATTGTGGCCAAATGCTCTTTTTGTTGCCAACTTTTGCTTGTTTTTCAAAGAAGTGATTCCTTTATCCCACTGGTCTTTGAACTGGAAATGTTAGAGATGACAAAGTTGTGTGATGTCAACATGTCCACATACATGTATATATATATATATATATATATATATATATATATATATATATTTACACACGCGCATGCGTGCGTGCTGGTGCCATGTAAAAAGCATTTGTACTGGTGCCAAATTAAAAGCACTCTGCTCACACTGTAAAGTGGGTAGCATTAGGAAGGGCATCCACCTGTAGAAACCAAGCCAAATCAGACTAGAATTTGGTGCTGCTCATCAGCTTGCCAGCTCTAGTCAAACCGTCCAATCCATGCCAGCATGGAAAACAGACATTACATGGCTTTGATTGGCCTGCAGCTGTGCTAGAAGGTTGCCTAAGGTATTGCACAGTATGACTGAACTCAAGACCATATGGTTGTGAAGTAAACTTTTTCCCAGTGATAATTCAGAGGGAGATTTACCAATCATTCATTTAATGCCTAGAAACTGGAACTAAACACTAGCTGTTAAATGCTCCTTTTGTCTTAGGAGACTTTTTTTTTTACATTACTATTCATTAGTTCATTTGTTTTGTCTGCTTTCTCACAGCTTGGATAGAGTGGGAGGTATTTAATGCAAAATTTTTAAAGCTGAATGCTCTTCTATTAATGAACATTTACCTGTATTTCAAGTAAGAGATTTTTGTATTTCAGTGGAATTTGAAAGTTCAGAGCAAGCTGACAATTTGTAATAGGCAATGTTAATGAATGCTACCATTTGTAACCATAGCCCTGTACAGATTTTAAGCATTTACATAGACAGAAACATGCTCACATACACATGCACAGTTCAACTTCCCAGACCCCAGTTGAACTGTGCATGTGTATATGAGAGTGTGTATGCGCATGTGGAAGATGGCTAGTGGCATTGACATGTGTGCATGTGAAGGTGTGTGGATGATGGTGTAGGTGCTGGGAAGTGGTCAGTGCTAGTGTGTTTGCGGTGGAGAGATGTGGTGTGGTGTTGTATGGTGGT
>NC_142928.1:36846623-36859123 GCF_046866305.1 Octopus bimaculoides
AAAAGGATGCAATAGAAAAAAGAGCTGAATATTGAATAAGCCTAAAGAGATAATAAGAAAAGAAAAGTAAAAAAGAAATAACAAGCAAAATAATTTTATGCATACAAAAGGAATTACCAATTTATATAGCCTTTTTGAATACAAAAAAAAAAAGAAGCTCTTTAATATATGAAGAAATATGTGGTTTTACCATGTTGGAGGTGGGTGTACTAAACAAACATAATTTGGTGCAGGGTATGAAATTATTGCTTTAATTCTGGTTTGAGTTAATAGATTTATTATACAGATTTTATACAATGAATTGTACTTAAACATTCCTTAAAATTGTTCAACCTTTGAAATTTCCCAAATTCGAATTAAAGTTTGTATTTAAGTTGAGGTTTCATGCTATATGACAAAGCATATTTTCCTGATAGAGCATATGCTCTGTTATAGAATTCATATTGCTCACTAGACTGATCTTGTGATATTGCCTGAAATGGTTCAATTTTGTTAGATTTATTAATTAATTTATTTGATTTATTTTTGTTTATTTCTTAAACTTCATTTATGTATTGAAAGAGTAGAAAATTAATTTAATCTGAGTTTGCTTAAAAAAAGAACCATTGTGTCTGTCCCCCGTTTACAAGTATTTTAACAAACTACAACAAAGTATTAAGAATGGAGTAACAGTAATGTGTGATGTATGGAAAAAAAATGAAATAAAATAATGTGCACATATCTGAGAGAGAAAGAGAGATAAAGGTTAGGAATATGCAGACACAAGGTGGGTAGGGGAAAGAGAAAGGGAGAGCATGTCAGGGAAAAGATAGGGTGAAGAATGAGAAAGAAAGATACACATACACATAGAGGGAAAGATGAAGAGAGAAGTATCAACCACAGAACAAGATTAGCAAACAATAAGGAAAACAAGTTAGAGGGAAGTTGTCTTTTGATAAACATTTACAATTGTGGTGAAGTGGAAGAGTGTATGGGAGGGGTACAAACAACTGGTAACTCTTGCTAGAATGTGATGAGGAGTTGGAGAGAAGGAAATATTTGTTTCCAAGCTAATAACAGTGAAATTACTGGTACTATCACAGAAAAGCTGTCCTTTGCTTTTTACTCAATCAACCCCAATAGATTCAAAGAAACGATTGCCTGTCTGTCTGTCTGCCTGCACGCCTGCTCTAAATATTTGGCTCCAACTGGATCTTTCTTGGAGCACTCTCATAGCTTGATATAAAATCCTATGCCACACATTATCAATCATTTTTGATTAAATATTTAAAACCATTTCCTAAGGATGGTGATTTATCATTCAATTTCTCAAACAGCCATCTTTTTTCTCTCCTTCATTTCTCATTCAGCTTCTTTGTATACTTTTCTGTTCATTTATCAGTGTGGTTTAGCTACTTTTTTTTTTTACATTACTTTCTAGTTATTCATTTTTTTTCATTTTGCTTGTCATTCTTTCTCCATTTCACATCTCTACATACACATCTTTCAAAGGAGAAAAGAAGTGTAAAGCTTTCTTATGACATACAACTATGTTATTTGACTGTAACAATATTTCTAGTGCGGATACATGAAGACTAAACTGGAATTCTTTAAGCCAATCTATAATAACACCTATTTCTAAATTCTTCACCTCTTTCTTTTCTTCTTTTCCTTCCCAGCACCTTTATCTGTTTTTCCTTATTGTTTTAGAAATATAAATTATTTTCCTAAGGCTTTCTGGAATTTTATTATGCCACCACCACCACCACCACCACCACAACCATCATCATCATTATTGCTGATATTATAATTGTAGTTGTTGTTATCATTGCTATTTATTTTTTGATTTCATATATTTCATGAGAAATGTTTATATAATAAAATTTCTGTTTGAGTTTATTCATTTTATGCCTGTTCTTAATTAAATATAAAATGTGTCAAAAATGGAAAATAAAATATACCAAATCCCATTCAAACTTCTCCAACCATAGTGAATAGCTAAAAATCCCTCTTGATTAAGGAGTGAACTTTGCCAGTACTGAATTGACAAAGTTACACATATTTACATTGATATATATATATATACACAATTATGTATGCACATTCATAGAATTCTATGAGAGTTATGCATGTAAATGTTTTTAGGCATTTTTCTTTGAATTTACCAGTCTATCTGTTTCTTACTGATTACTTTTTCTGTTTCTTTTGGTTTAGATATATTTGATGCATCATGTTTGTGTATATGCGTTTGAATTGAAATATACAGATATACATATAGATGCACACACACATGCATGCATACACACACACACATAAATTCATATATTTATATATTTGCATAATACTTGTGCCTGTATGCAATAATACACACATACATGCATACACTTATACATAAGTGTATTATATATATATATATATATATATATATATATATATATATATATATATATATATATACACACATACATATTACGTGTGTATGTCTGTGTGAGTGCACTTGGGTGCATATACGTGTGTAAATGTATCTTTTTTGTGTGAACTAATAATTTTTATGTATTCACATATTGAATTTATCTTTTCTTTATTTTCTCCTTATGTGTATGTGTTTGCATGTAAATCTCTGTGTGTGTATGTCCAAGTGCATGTATGAGAAACTTAGGTCACTAAGATATTGAACTCTTGGCAGAAGAACTGTCAGTTTATATTCTGCAAGTTGTCTTGCATAGTAACCTTAGGCAAAGCACATAATTCTACTTGGACTTGTGGGTCAAATTTGCACCAGATGTATTATTTACTGCTGTTACATCTGCATATCGATAATGACCCACATAGATTTGCATTGTGGAAGTATATTACATTGTCTAAAAGCAGTTGGAACATTATACATGAATTATGCATGTTTTTCTTCCATTTCATGACCAAATTGTCATGGGATGGAATCTGAGAACATTGTAATGCTTATTACTGTATCTCATAAATTGTATCATCATTTAGAAATAAATATATGAAACTTCTAGATAAAGATTTCTTCATTTCAGTACACCAGTGTGAAAAAGTCAATTTCTTGACTTTTTTCTGATCAGAAGTATCCATCTGTGGTGTGTCAATCTTATTGACTATATGAGAAAATTTATATGAATTGCCCTGAATGCTCTTAATAACACAGAGGGAAATCAAAATTCCGTAATAGATTTAGTTTGATAGAAACTAATTTTTTAAACAGTCATCTATCACAAATGAAGTAAATGAAAATACCTCATTACACATAAGGGGTTGTCAAATTATTAGGAAAGACAAAACTTGATGTCATATTTTCGTATTTATACAACAAATGTGTTGAGAATAAGGGAAGTGCCAGTATATATATATTGGATGTTAACTGTAAAATATTTACAAACCACAGCTCTTTGAAACCATATAAAATAAAGTAGAGGTTCCAAAAACGATATTAACTTCACTGATAGAAAACGGTACCTAGATATAATTCACTATCCAAAAATAAAAGAAACAGAGCAAATTTGATAAATTAAGAACAAGATATATTCACCAAATAACCAGTCTCACAAATATGGGAAAGGAAAATTATTGGGTTTGTTCATCATTTCAGGGATAAATATAAATACATCATAATAAAAATCTTATGAAAAGTGTTTCCTTCTAATTTTGACTTGTAGACAACATGGTTACTTAAACATTATCTAAAAAGAAATTCTAGATAAACATTGTAACATGTATATTAGCTCATTTTATTTAGAGACTAGTGTTATATTTTATTGAGTTGCTTTAATATTATAACTATTGTTTACTTCAATAACTGAAACAAATAGTAAAATTTAATTCCTTTGATTAAATGCATTATCTGATGAAATTAAATAGATATTTGTTGCATTAATAAATATAAAATATTCCACTACTTTAAAAACAATTATTTCATTAATGTTAAAATAGGATTGATAAAAGAACACATCTGAATATTTCAGACCAAGTATGGATGAGACATAAATAAAAGCAGGGCAAATAAATGCTTGCAAACTGTTTTCTCTTTTCTGTGTCAGCATTTGTTCTTATTGAATCCAACTAGTGGGCTCAGACCATGCTGGAGCACTACCATATAAAGAAAAATAAATAAAATCCTAGATTCCCAGCTGAATAGTTAAGATTATACATTTTAAAACAATTTTATATTTTCTTCTGAAGTTAATAACCAATTATATCTCAATAATGAGAAAGAAAAAGAAACAAAAGAAACACGGAAATAAACATCTAAAAAAACTCATGCCATTTATCCAGTCTAAATACTATGAAATTTCTCCAAACACAACTTTCTAGATACTCTTCTAAAATCTGACCCAATAAATTTATTTCTTCTGCTGTACGGACAACCTTTATAGAAAATACGAAAATTAAATTTTCCTCCTGGTCTATAATAATAATAAGTTTTGCATAAGTTAATTTCTTCACTGTTTCAAAAAGCTAGGAAATGCTGAGAGCTTTTTCACTAAGATGTGTCCTACAGATATCTTTAAAGCAAAATGGAATGGATATAATTAGGAATGAAATCAGGTTAAAGAAAGGCTAATGATTGATGAAATGCAATAAACAAAATCATGTTAGCAACTTTAAAAGAGTGCTGAAAGTAGCAGTCAAAAAGTAGGACTAGTAGAGAATGAAGCAAGTGTATGTGTATGAGCGGGCATGTGTGTTTGAGCAGAGTGAGATAAAAGGAGAGAGAGAGAGAGAGAGAGAGTAAGAGACAGACACGCAGACAGAGTGGAGATAGTGGTGGTTTATTATATATGTGTTGCATGCAGGCATCATTTAAACCATACATACTTGCAAAGAAAATAGGATTTAAAGTCATGAATTCATTGTAAGATGATGATGTATTGTTTCTGAGTTCAAATCTTATGCAAGCCAACTTAACATTTCCTTCATCTACAGTTGATATAATAAATACATGTTTAGAAGCACTGGTGTGTTTATGTGTGTGTGTGTGTGTGTATATATATATATATATATATATATATATATATACACACACACACACACACACACCCATTTCTATATGTATGTGTGTGTGTGTGTGTGTGTGTGTGTGTAAAGAAAGATTTTCTTAAAATAAATATTGACTATATAAAAAATCTTTAAAAAACAGAATGACCCAAACTTTTCGGGAGGAAATTTTTGTATTGTGTGTAAGTCCTTTTGTTGTTGTGGATTTTCTATGGCTGAATGTCATTCCTGTTGCCAACTCTTATTTGTTTCCAAGTAAGTTAACATTTTAACATTTTCCCATGACCAGACATGTTTTCGCAGAAGATTGGATGAAAAAAGAACACCAGTTATATGACAGTGGCACTTCTTACAACTACCATGTGATGTCAAGGTGAGAAAACAGTAATACTCATGCACTCTGAGTGGTTGGCGTTAGGAAGGGCATCCAGCTGTAGAAACTCTGCCAAATCAGACTGGAGCCTGGTGTTGCCATCCGGTTTCACCAGTCCTCAGTCAAATCGTCCAACCCATGCTAGCATGGAAAGCGGACGTTAAACGATGATGATGATGATGATGATGATATATATATATATATATATATATATATATATATATATATATATATATATATATACGATGGGTTTCTTTCAGTGTCTGTCTACCAAATTTTGGTTGGTCTGCAGTAGAAGACACTTGCTCAAGATGCCATGCAGTAGGATGAACCTTGGAACCATGTGGTTAGGAAGCAAACTTTTTCCCATGCAGCAAAGCTTACACATATGTACGCATGCACACACACACATACACACACACACACACACACACACACACACACACACACCTAACGTTTTTGGTGGTGTACACAATAGTATATTAGTAATAATAAGGTTAGTTATTAGTCTGAAGAAATGATTGAATTGTTTTGATGTTTATTTATATACTGTTGGAGAATGTACCTGAATATCATTCCAAAGAAATGAAATGAAGTGAAATATAAAATAAAGTAAAATATGATAAAATATTTATGCCATTACTTTTTAAGAATTTGTTGGACTTTTGAGAATGCTTGTGCCTGTACTGGAGGCACAAGCACTAAATGAATTCTGAAATGTAATCATGTAAATATTTTGTATTTTTACTTCATTTCCTTCGAAAATTCGAAGACTTTCTGTTCTGATATATAGATAAACCCTGGAACAGTTCATTCATTTCTTCCGACTAATATTACTCTTGTTACTTATATGTATATATCTATCTTATGCATACAAACAACATCATCGTTTTCATGCCTGCTTTTCTATGCTTCCATGGGTCAGGTGAAATTAATTGTGAGATTTTCTATGGCCCCTTCTGTTGCCAACCTCCATCTATTTTTGGGCAAGATAACATTTCCCCTGTAACTGGGCATCTTTTCATGGAAGATTGGAAATGAATGACATTACCTCTAAGATGGTGATACTCATTTACAGCTATCATTTGTTGTCAGAATGAGGAGACAGTTATGCTTACACACACACACACACACACATACACACACACACACACACACACACAATTTTTATAAAAGATACTTTGTCATCTCGACTGTGAAATATTATTTATTATACTAATAATCTTAGATATTTCTTCCTTTTAATGTTTTATTTATTTTGATTATAAAGCTCTTAAATTACATTAAGACTTCTTGCAAATTTCCCTGTGTAAACCAGTTATAACATTTGAATATATAGCAACATATTCCAACAAACATATGCCAACATTGTACTTTCAGTTTATAAATTTTATTGTATTTTTATCTTATTCTGAATACTTGCACGCATGTACACACATCCACACATTCTTATATATATATAAGGGAATAAAATGTAAAAAGAAAGTAGATTTATGAATGTGAGTATGAAACAAAAGAGATGGAATGATTACTAAGGCACGGTTTCATTTTTGCTCTGTTCTACTATTGTTCAATAATTTATGGGTCTGCTGCTTTGTCTCTGAAATGCTATTTATCTTTTATTTTACCTTCTAAAGTTTTTTGAATGGGTGGAGCAAGTATTCTCATGATTGTTTATGGAAATTTACCTTTTTTTTACTGCCTTAAATAAAACATTATTGAGACATAAATTTGACAGTGTATTCTCTTCTGCTCTTTACAGTTCTTTCCTTTTATTTGTCCAAAATATGTGGGGAAACATTAATTGGTCGTTTTCTGAAGAATATTGGCTAATGCAAAGCAGCTATTAGCACAAGTTGGAAAGTTTTTGTTATTGTATAGCAATAAACCATCGTTCTATAGTTCTATTCTGCTTTTTTCTCTGTCTTTTTGTTATCATTTATTACAGAGACACAGTTATGCTAATCAAAATGTTTCACAGCTACTGTTTAATTTTGCAGTTTGTTGTGTCAACTGTTAGATGATGAATAATTGTGTCATTAACCTACAAACAAATGTTGTAGGATGAAATCATATATTTCATTTAACAGAATCATGCGTACACTTTAATAAATAAATGACTTCTGAATTTTAAGTCTACTTAATTATTTTTAATTGATACTTGTTTGAAGAACAGTTTTGGAAAAGTTTTACCTTTTTAAGAAAAGTCAAAACACTTTGTAATTGATTGATTGTTCAATAAAAATGCTGAATGAGTGATTTTTGAAATTTTTAATTTTTGATTTTTTCTTCAAGTTTTGAATAAATTTTCTAATTTAGTTTTCCAAAATATATTGAGAAACTAAATTAGTATTAATTAATTAATTAATTCAACATTACATACACATATCCCAATGAGAGTGGTAAGACTGAGACAATGGTCTATCAGCTTAAGTGTATTGTGGGGTTTAATTATTGTGTTCCTCTGGTTTCTGAGCTCAAATCTGATTTTATATTTCATCCCTTCAAAGTCAATAAAATAACCAGCACTGACAATTCTCTCAAATATACTTCATCCTTAATAACAAAATTAACGTAATGTTTTGACATTATAAAAAAAGAGCAAAAATAGTATTTACTTCTAAAAGCAAAAGTCTTGATTTTGTTTATATGCTAGCCATTTTGTTGGGTTCAAATTTGATACATTAATATTCAATGACAGTAAATTTTGCATTAATGCTAGCCAATCTGCTACAAATATATGTAATGTTTTTTGTTAAACTGGCAAACTATTACTCTTTAGGAACTGACTTCCTTTGCCCTTAGTCCTCATTAAAGAATATATATCATAGTGATTTTAGCATTTTTACCCTGTGAGGGTCAATGCTTTTATTCTAATTCAGAGCCCTAACTTTTATTTTCTACTCGTTTATGTAAATCTGTAATATAGAAAGCTTTAAGTGAGAGAGAGAGACTAAAGCAATTTCCAGATTGTACCAAACATTAATATTTGAAATGATGCATTGATTTCAAGTATAAATTGTCACATGTCACTAAAACCTTGACATTTCAAAACACATTATGTTAATCTATTTGTCATTATACTGTGTTGTTTTAACCATACACTAATATTTTGTTTGACACACATGGAATTTACTTATTTGCTCAATCTTTCTCTGAGGTCTCTCTCCCTTTCTTTCTTGCTCTCTTTTTTTTTGTTTTCTTTCTCTGCTGTTTCCATTTCATTCATTACTCTCCTTGTTGTCACTTTCCTAGTCTCCTGTTTCTCTCACTTTCTGATATGCAATGGCATTTTACATTTTACTCTGATACTTTTGATCTGAAACTGCTATTTTGCTTTTAGAAAGATATTTTCCCCCTTAATATTACAACTATATATTAAACATTCAAACAAAATAGTAGCTTACGATAAATTATTTACTGCAATGTCATAACATGGTTGACAATTGTTGATAAATATTGAAATAGTTCAAGAAATATTGAGTAACAATATAAAACATATTTGCACTTTGTGATTTTCTATAAAATTAACTATATAATTTCACCTAGTAAAAATATGATTTCATAAAAAAGAAATTATTATTTTCAGCAACATTCATTGACTGGTTTGAAGCAATGATAAGCTTTGATGTGTGTCAAAACAAGAACACATACTGTTACAGACTTAAATATTTCTAAAATCCTGCTTACCATAGAGGGTCATTTCAGATAACAACATCATGTAGGCATATTTGACATTATTAGATTATGTTCAACAATTTCAAGATTATTAAATTATTTAGAAATAATGTCAGATTATCAAATTGTGCAGAAATATTTTTCTTCAAAAGATTATATAGAAATATTTCACATTATCAGATTACATGATAGTATTTCAGAATATCAAATACCTAAGATAATGGCTGGCAAGCACTGTAGAGATAAGCTCTTGGTGAGCTGAATATGTTGGTAGGTTTTTATTCTCTGTAAAAGCCAATTTACTTTGCTTAATAACCCTGCTGACACAATTGAGAAAAGGCATTAACATCCCATTATCTCATTCTTCTACTTTTCAAAATTGAGGCTTTGTGCTTATTTAAGAAATCAGTATTTCAGATTATTATGTTATCAAATATATCTTTCTAACATAATAAAGTCAAAAAGCAAATACATACATGCATACATATATAAAAATGTACATATATATATATATATGTATATGAATGTACACACACACACACATATATATCAATGTACACACAGACACACACACACACACACACACACACACACACACACGCATATATATATATATATATATATATATATATATATATATGTACACATACACACACACATATGTACATAATAACTGACTCTCCCGTTGAAGCCGGCATATGAGCATTCATCTTTTGATCAGTTGTTAGGCAAAAAAAAAAGAAGTCAAATGATTTGTTTATAGTGATCAAACGCTTGTGCTGTACATTAGCTCACTCTCTCCATCAAATCGACGTTGTCTGAACAGGTGCATGGTATACCATATGCCAGGTGTCAAAGTGATCACAGAGCAATGTGAGATTAGATGTTTTGCTCAAGAACACAACGTATTACCTGACCTAGGATCTGAAACCATGATCTCATAATCATTAGTACAAGATCCTAACCCCTAAGCCACGGCCCCAGACGATACATGTACATATATATATCATCATCATCGTTTAACATCCAGTCTCCATGTATATATATATATCTATATATATATATATATACATATTTATTATTTTTTTAAATATACACACATACACATATATTTACATATACATGCACACACACACACTATGCTCTGGGATGACTATATAGCTAAACCAAACAAAGGAATATGAATGTGTATCAGCAGCAGACCAGATAATTAATACAATGTCCAAGAAAATCAATGTTTCAATCATCTTATATTGCAAAATGCATATGCACACCAATATAACCTAAAAAATACAATAAAGAATTTATATCTTTGAAAACACATTAAACTTTCTAAAATTCATTTGAAATATAAATTAAAGCTAATATTTTCAAAACAAGAGGAAATCTTATAGGGTTGGAGTTCAAATATACTGCAGATATTCCATTACTGTCAAATTATCGACTACTACATTGGCGTGTGTTGCAAAACTTTTCATATGCAGCCATTGCAATGCATTTCTGAATAAGGTTTGTTGTTACGCATGTATGTGTGACTATTAAACAAACCTCATTATTAAACAAATTCCACTATTATTTTACCTGAGCAATGAATAGACAAGTAAAACTAAAAACGCTAGGGTACCCCCACATTACTTCTCAGCTTGCTAGAAATAAAACCACATTTCTTTCAAACTTTGTTCAAACTTGAGTAAAGAATGATACATTGGTAGCTGGAATACCTTTGATCATAGAGTTCCTCAATTAGAAAACCTATGATCCAAAAACTCCAGGTGCTAAATAACAACATCAATAAACGGAATTGTCCCAATAACATGCAAATTCAAAAATTTTGAAAGTTAACCAACCAGTAGATTTAACATGGGAAAATGTATATAAATCAATTTGGAAATATAAAAAGAAAAAAGCAATAAAAATGGAAAAATAAAAAATAAATTTTTTGTAGTTTTTTAGAATCTATTACTACTTTAAACCAAGTATTGACTAGTTAGCCACTGATATGGTTTGCAATGATTCTGATACAACTTGCAATATTTCATGTCTGATTCTTGAAATCTATAACAAAAAAAGTTTGTTTTACAAGAAATCTCTGTTGCCAATCTTTCTTTTACAATTTTTTTCTCAGATAAAAATATTATAAATAATGATAATAATACTAATAATAATGAATAAAAAAATTAGAAGATAAAGATAAAAAGTAAATATATATATATATATATATATATATATATATATATATGTATATAAGGAAACATACTATAATATAGCAAATCTTTTATAGGAAGTTTATAAAAGAGCGGAAAGAAGTATTGATTATTTCAACACAGTTGGAATTTTTTTCAACTAAAAGAAATAAAAAATAAAAAGTAATAAATGAAGAAAAAAATAAAACTGAATTTAGATATCATCATTTGTTTGTTTTATTCATATGTTTTTGTCTTTTTCACAACTACATCAAATCTGCTTCATTGTCAGGTGGTATTAGATTTGTTTCTTTCTTAATTTTATCACATTTCCTTTTTTATATTCACCTGAGAATTATAGTTGTAGCCGTTGCAGCTAGTGTTTCTTTCTGATGCATTATCATCATCATCATTATTATTATTTTTACTATTATTATTGTTGTTCTGGCAGAATCGTTAGCACACTGGACAAAATGTTTAACAGCTTCTTGTCTGTCTTTACATTCTGAGTTCAAATTCCACCAAGGTTGACTTTACCTCTCATCCTTTCATGGTCGATAAAATATGTACAAGCTGAACACTGGGGTCAGTGTAACTGACTTACACCCTCCCTTGGAATTGCTGGCCTTGTGCCAAAATTTGAAAATTATCATTGTTATTATTGTTAAGGCAGTGAGCTGGCAGAATCGTTAGCATGCTGAGCAAAATGCTTAGTGGTCTTTTGTCTGTCTTTATGTTCTCAGTTCAAATTCTGTTGAGGTCAACTTTGCCTTTCATCCTTTTGATGTTGATGAAATAAATACCAGTTGCACACTGGGATTGATGTAATCAACTAGCCTCTCCCCAAAGTTTCAGGCTTTATGCCTATAGTAGAAAGGATTATTATTATTATTATTATTATTATTATTATTATTATTATTATTGTTGTTGCTATTGCTGTTACTGTTGTTGTTGAGGTGGCAAGCTGGTAGAATCATTAGCATACTGGACAAACTGCTTAGTGGCATTTCATTCCTCTTTATGTTCTGAGTTCCAATTCTGTCATGGTCAACTTTGTCTTTCATTCTTTTAGGGTTGATAAATTAAGTATTAGCAAGCACTGGGGTTGATGTCATCAAAAAGCTCTCGCCCCCAAAATTTTGAGCCCTGTGCCTTTAGTATAAAAGGATTATTATTATCATTGCTCCACTTGGAAAGTGAGGGTGGAGAGGGAAATGCTACCTCCCATTGAACTTGTGAAAAAATGGGTGGCTGTAGCAAAAATAGTTAGGGGG
>NC_142928.1:36863955-36978955 GCF_046866305.1 Octopus bimaculoides
GATAGTTTTCTTGAATATCATTTTTATGACTATTACTGTAATATGTTGCCTTAGAGGAGATAAATTGTGGAACTGTTGTAGTGTGCTAGTGCCAAGAGGATATATACTAGAAAGAGTAGTAGTAGTAATAATAGTAATGTTAGCTATGGTGTTGGTAGTCTTGGTTTAGTGAGAGAGCTGTGTTATGAATATGAATCAGAAAATATCCACAGGGAATGTTGAAGTAGATGAAGAGAGGCTTAGAACAGTTTGGGTGTAGTTACTGTGGAGTGAAGAGTACTAGTGTAGATAAGATGTAATGTTGGTGCAGATGTTGTGGTGTGTTTTGCTGGTGAAGATGAACTGGAGAGTAGAGTGTTGCTGTAGCAAAAGTGGAATGACAGTGTAGAGGAAGTGGAGTGCAGACTATTTATGTAGAGAAAGTAGAGAGTAGTGTGTTGATGGTAGATGGAGTGTAGATCGTTGATGTAGATGATGCTGAGTATAGGGTGTTGGAATAAATGAAGTGAAGTTGGGGGTTAGTATAAAGTGGAATGCTTTTACCTTTTACCTGTTTCAGCCTTGTACTTATTCTATTGGCCTTTTTTGCTGAACTGTTAAGTTACAGGGACATAAACACACCAATACTGGTTATCAAGTGGTGGTGGGAGACATACACTGACACAGACACATATGTACACACACACATATATGATGGACTGTCTACCAAATCTACTCACAAGGTTTTGATTGGCCTGGGCTATAGTAGAAGAAACTTATGCAAGGTGTCACACAGTGAGTCTGAATCTAGCACCATATGATTGGGAAGCAAGCTTCTTACCTCATAGACACACCTGCGTCTGTTAGAAGATTGGATGTTCATGTAGATCAGTGATTCTCAACCATTTTTTGTCCATGGACTCCTTTTGATTTCTATTTTACTCAGATGGAACCTCATGGCCATATGACATTTAAAAAATTTCTTTTTATAGTTTTATAATTAAATATTATTAACAATTTTATGAAAAAAGTTGTTAAATATTTTGTGAATTGTAAAATATAACCAATTTATTGCACATAAATTTTAACAACAAAATCTTATATGGACCTCAAAGGGCCAGATAGACCATTGTTGAGAACCACTCATGTGGATGATGATGTAGTGTAGGTGTAGATGAAGTATAGTATAAAGTACTGATGTGTATGAAATAGAGTGTATGATATTGATGTAGATAAGGTTGCCAGAGTGTAAATTATTTATGTATATAAAGTTGAGAGTCAGTGTAAATGAGATATGATATTTCTCATCCTCTTGTACGCCTAGTTGGCTAAATTACGAGAAAATAATGTCATTGAAGTTTCATATGGCATTTATAGTTTATCATGTTTAAAAAAATATCATCATTGTTTACAAATGCTTTTTAGATTTTTGATTACTTTAATCTTAAAGTTTTTTCCTGGAGAAAAGATTGCTTTCCCCATCAACCTATGTGATTTTGTACTGTTACCTTTTAAAGCCACTACTTTATCCTAGTGCTACTAATGACTGTATACTACCAGTTATTTTTACCTCCCTAATCAGAATGGGCTTAAAAGCACAACTGGCATTGCCCTTTCTCTTTGGAATTGATAATACCCTACACAAACACACACACACACACACACACACACTACCACCTGCAAACTGCCATACTATAATGCTACTATTGCATATATGCTACTTGCAAATGTACTTATCATAGTTATTATTTCATAAATTTAATTCAGAAATACTTCTTCAGTCACAACAAAGTGACTGGTGAAAAAGCATTCCTAGAGATTAATATTGCTGTTGTTTAAACCCAGGTCAACCCTAATAGTGCCAAAGTTATAATCAAAGCCTTGATCTTTCTATTTTTTCTCAGGCAACTTGAGCTCCTTTATACCAAATGTCTCCTGTGCTGACCATTTTTACGACAATACTGTGTGATTTCTCAAATCACACTGCTAGAAATAGCAGTGTGAGTGATCATGCAGATGCTCACTTCACTGGGAAATTAGGTGTGAAGTGTATATTGTAACTGTACTTGACATTAAAAGTAAGAGGCATTGCACATTGTATTGTGTTAAATCTAGCGGAAGCTATGATGTTGCATGGAAATCAAAAGTAGCTGAAGAACTGATTAAAATAAAGAATCATAACAGGCTCAAGGTATGCTTAAAGCTAGCTATCTGCAGAGTGATGGTAGACCAAAGAGAAATTTTCTCTCATTTTCTATATGTACAGATAGGCCACGCATGTGTGTATGTATGTATGATTGAATTTACACACACACACACACACACACACACACACACACACACACACACACACACATACACACACACACACAAGTAAATATATATATGGCTATGTGGTTTACAAGTCTACTTCACAAACACATGATTTCAGGTTCAGCCCTAATGCACAGCACCTTGGATGTGTCCCTTCAACTATATATCTTTGGTCTGACCAAAGCCATGTGATTGAATTAGGTAATTTGGTAGGCAGAAAATAAATAAATATATATATGTATGCATGTGCATAGGAAGATGTGGGATGAGGTGGTGAAGCATGATCTTCAAACTTTGAGTCTCACAGAGGCAATGACTAGTGACTGAGACCATTGGCGATATGCTGTGCTTGAGAAGACCTGTCAAGCCAAGTGAAATTGTAGTCATGGCCAATGTTGGTATCATGTAACTGGCACCCATGCCAGTGGCACGTAAAAAGCACCTTTCAAAGGTTGGGTCATAGAAACCATGCCAAATCAGACTGGAGTCTGGTGCAGCCTTCCAGCATACCAGCACCGGTCAAACTGTCTTGCCCATGGTTCACATAGACAATGGATGTTAAATGATGATGATGATATATATATATACTTACACACACATGTATATACAATGTGAACTTGGTGCTTTCTCAGGCCCCCTGCACTATCTGCAATAACCTCAATAGTGCAACAAGTGGTGCAAAAAGAAAAAATACTTCAATCCATTCTGTGAAGTGGTTGATGTTAGGAAGGGTATCTAGCCATAGAAACTCTGCCAGAGCCGACATTGAAGCATAATGCAGTCCTTGGTCACACTGGGTCCTGTCAAACCATCCAACCCATGCCAACATGGAACATAGAGGTATGATGATGATGATATTGGTGATACATATATATATATATATGAATACATGTGTGTGATTTACATATGTATTTCTATAATGTATGTGTGTGTATATATATATATATATATATATATATATATATATATATATATATATATATCTGTGTGTGTTTGTGTGTGTGTGCATGTGTGTGTGATTTTATCTTGACATTATGAGCTAATTGTGGACAACCATCACCATCATTCAAGTGGTGCTGCTTGTTTGCAATCTCTAGTGAAAACCTATCCAGATTAGGGGAAAATATTACTTTGCTTGAAAACAGGTAAGTGTTAGTAACAGGAAGAACATCAGACTGTAGAAAATTTGCATCAAAGAATCCTGTTTAACCCATGCAATCATGGAAAATTAGGCATTAAAACAATGGTAATGATCATGATATATAAGTAGATCAGCTATTGAATTGTCATTAAAAGTGTGAAAAAGAAGCCAAAAACAAAAGCAAAACAACATTGATTAAAGAAAACATCAAAATAGCTGCAGATGAATGTTTTTGAAATTATTGATAGAGCAGATGTTCTAATGATGACGAAAATAATGATAATAATAATATTCTCTGCAGATGAACCCTCTTCTGACTCCTGTTATCTAAACTAAACAATTTGTGAATTTTTCTCATTCCAAACATTACAGCGATGAGACTCTAGATTGTCTCTTTCTGGCAGCAGCAGCAGCAGCAGCAGCAGCAGCAGCAGCAGCAGCAGCAGCAGCAGCAGCAGCAACAACAATCAAATCAACAACAATAATAACATCAATGGCAAAAACAACAAATATGTAAGTAGAAAAGTAAAGGAAAATAAAACAAGTCCTGAAATAATGTTTCGTTTGAGGTTTATGCAGCATGCATGTAAACAACCATGAAAAATGAGCTAATTTTATAAGTGAAGGGAAGAAAATATTTTCCATAGTTAAAAAAAAATGGTAGCTCAAAAGGAATGATTCCTTAGGCATACCACCTATTGAGACATTCAGACATCCTTATTAGTAAATCCTTTAAAACTGTATGCTAAATTTCCATCTGTAAAAACTAGCATCAAACTTACACCAAGCATACTTGAAAGAGTCACCATTCAGAGAGAATATCTCCAAATATTTCCAGGAAGAAAAAATTAAAGATTAAAGAAATCTAAAATCTGATAAATAATTTGAAAACAATGATTCTTTTAATTTTTTTCTTTAATGTGATAAAGTATGAAATTCCATAAACTTCAATGACATTATTCTATTGTTATTTAGCCAAAAATTATGATGTTCTGAGTTTATCTAAATGATGGAACCAACAAATATAACATTACAAAAACAAATTGTGATATTATTATTGATAAACCCAAACAAATCTATTTTAATGTCAATTATTGAAACTGATTCACAATGTTGTTGTCATTGTCTGGAAATCAGCATGATAATTTATTTGTATTACTACTATTATTAACTGTTCCTTAACTGGCAATAACATCAAACAAATTATCTCTAAAATCACTATTGGTGTCATCATGCTGTTAAAGCCTATTACAATCTATTTAGAAACATTGATTTCCTTTTACTCAGTGCATGACCAATTTTTACTGGTACTTATTTTATTGGCAAATTCAATCAATGCAAATTTCAACTTCAGAATATATAGGAAAAGAACTAAATACTGTAAAGAAATTCATTATTACCATTTTCTTTACCTTGGTGCCCTAAAAACTGCTATAGTTACATGTAATTGTTCTGTTAATATTGCACCTAAAATAGCTGTAAGATGATTAGGTTGAAGCAATCCACTGAAATACACTGTTGACACCCACCACATTTTACACATAAACTTTGGCTGACCTATGACTGTTCTAGAAGACACTTGCTCACTTGCTCAAATCTAAAACTACATTGCCTTAAAGTGAACTTCTTAACCACACAGTCATGCCTACATCTATGTATCCAATGTACTACATTCCTTCAGGAACAAGTGTTTCTGTGGTTCTAAATACAGCTGAGATACTGGTTTTAGGTCATGCTTCTATGAATATGAATGGGTACATTCAAAAACATACAAATACTTAACTTCACTTAATCGTTTATTATTTGGTGTCAAAATATTCATTGCAACCAACTGCAATATGGTCTCTGTCACAATACCACTGAGTTGTGATGAAAATTTTGACACCAAATAATAAACATATATGTATGTTTTTGAATGGCTAATTCAAAAAGTCTGCTGTATTGTAATAATTATTCTATGGGCATTTCTAATGATAATTTCTCTGAATTTCCCCTTTTAATCATTAAAAGGCACAATGGTTGTGAGTATAAAGTGATGAACTATTAACACCATCATCAAGAGTTCATCTCTTACAATAGCCAGCTAGTTTGTTCTTGAGCAAGGAATAAAACATGGCTCAACTTGTGGAAAATATATTCACCTTTGTTTCAGTATTGAGAAAAAAACCAACAAAAACATCTCATTTAAATAAGTAGATAAACAATGGACCATTCATCTGTTGTTATTTTATATAGAAATTACTGAACATTAGTATTATTGGTTACAGATTTCCAATGAGCCAAACACTGGATGTTCATTTCTTATGAAGAGCGGCAAGGGAGTAATCGGTGACAAACAAATATGGTACAGGAATTAATTTGAAAAAAACAGTCTTTATTGTTTCCTAGCCTGAAGGGCTTGTGTGCATGCATGCACACACAAACAGAGAGACACACACACAAATGTATATAACAAAATTCTGTACAGTTTCCACCTACTAAATTCCATTAACAAAGTATTGGTCAACTTGAGGCCAAAGTATTGGTCAACTAGAAGGTATTGTGCACTGAAATTAAATCTGGAGCCACATAATTGCAAAATAAAGTTCTTCATACAGCTCACAGAATAAGTAATATGATCTGAAGAAGTATTTCAGGTTAGAATCAGTTTTCATAAAATGAGTTATTGATAGTTCAAGTAATGATTTTAACTTTACATTTGAAAAGAGTAAAGACAGTAGGTAGTAGATTCGAGTTTAGGGCATCTGAATTCCGACTGATGGAAACAGTGAACTTGTAAATGTTGAAAATATTGTAGTTTTAAGGATCTTGATAAGGATGGGAGATAACTTAGGAGGGGTAAAGTGGAAATTGGTGGTGAGTAGGGAACGAAATAATGGCAAAAGTGAAATGATGGATTTCATAGCTCAAGCTTAAATTAGATTTCATATATGGCTGTGTGTGTGTGGTTCTACCTCTCTGTCTGAAAGCAATAAAGATAAAAGGGATTAATAGGTATAAATGTAGATGTATACGGATAGAGACCCATTAAATAGATTTTCCCCAACAGATATTTTACTCATAAACTCATTGGGGAAGGGAATCTATAGAATTGCTATAGGAGAAGTAATTGCTTAATTAGTATGGTATTAGAGAGTTCTTAAAGGGAGAAAAAGGGCACCAATTTAACATCAATTTTTAGCATTTTGTGCATTCTCCAAAGAATTCTCCAATAAAACTAATCCATAGCAACTCCAATGAAAAAAAAAGACAAAAATGCTTTCATCTTCTAGAGGAGAGACTTGAGTCACTCAGCTGCTCCTAATAGTGTGTCATAGCCTTCAGCTCAGAGCAGCTAGTGCTTCTACTGCTGATACATATAGCTTCAAGTTGAGGATAGCTTCAAAATTCTTATTATTTACTTTACATTGCTGTAGTTTTCTATCTGCATGTCTTTATTTGATTAATAGTTTGTTTGTGAGAATCGTTCCTTCAAACACCATTTGGATAGCCCTAAGAAATTATTAAAGAATAAGCAATATTTAGAGGCGGGATTTTTAAAATCTTCATTGTCTTGCTTCTTCACAGGAAAATAATAATAATAATAATAATAATAATAATGAAACACATACACACACACATTCACAAATGAAAAAAATATCATCCAACTAAAAATAATCAGAATGCAAAAACAGAAAATAAAACAAGAAGTATAGAACATAAAAATGAAAATAATGCATCCTCACACTTACACGCACACACACACACATGAACACAGACATGCACATGCACTCACACGCGCACGCAACACATATGCATTAGTATAAATGCACACACATACCCATCGACATATATAATGTGGATGTATGCAAATATGGATATGTCTCTATAAGCATATATGTGTGCTCATATGAAATGTTTTTATGTAAAATTCGCATTACTTGCTTAGAGGTAGCAATAAATGTTTTTTAATCATTCGCTGAAGATTAGAAAGCAATGACTCATCATAAAAGAAGATTCAGAACAATGTAAAATGACCAGCAGCTACTACATTCATGTTTGACTTATAAAAGATCTTTTGATGGTTGCCAGCAAAAGGAATGCTATAACATGCTGTGAAACTAGACTGTATTAACAGTGTGTGTGCGATTTCCTCACACTTTCATACATACACATGCAAATACAGTTTTATTCATACATTTTTATGCACACAAGATTCCTTACACACACAAACACATGCACACACACACACACACACACACATATATATACATGTGCTCTCTCTCTCTCTCCCCCTCTCTCTCTCTCCCCCTCTCTCTCTCTCCCCCTCTCTCTCTCTCCCCCTCTCTCTCTCTCCCCCCTCTCTCTCTCCCCCCTCTCTCTCTCCCCCCCCTCTCTCTCCCACACACACACTTGAACATAAAATTATACATTTGTATAATGATACCTACATCTATACAATACTACATAGCTTCCTCAGAGAAAGATATGTAGAACTGTATAAATTTGTTCATACTATAATTGCTATTTACTTCTAAGCCACACACACACACACATACATACACACACAAGAAACTTGAAGGAACCCTTGTATGATTGTTATTTTGTATTGTTTTATACATATAGATATATACATGCATATATTTTGGATATGCATTTATATGTATACATTATATTTGCACACAAGTGCACATATTGTTGTATATGTCTTCTTGCATTAATGCAATCACCACAAATTTTGATTGAGTACTCATTTCATTATGTTATTTCTCTATCTTTATAGAAAAATGTACAATGACAACATTTTGCTAAAATGCACCATCTCCATACCATTTACTTTACTCTGAATTATATATAAGTATTTTTGCATGTACACACACACACAGACAAAAGTGAGGAGATGAATAAGTGATGTAAAACTAGGCATTCCAAAATGCCTTAGCATGGTTTAAATTATATGTATTCTTTGTTTTATATGTGTGTGTGTGTGTAAGTGTGTGTGTGTGAATGTGTGTGTGTGTGTGTGTGTGTGTGTGTGTGTGTGTGTGTGTGTGTGTGTGTGTTAGGCTGTACAGTTAAGAAATTCTTTTAACAAATGTATGGTTTCCAGTTCAGTCACACTGGATGGCACTAAGGGCAACTGTGTTTTACTATTGCCTCAATTAAAGCCTTGTGAGTGGATCTGATAAACAGAAACAGTAAGAAGCCTGTTGTATGTGTGTGTGCACATTCATATGTGTGTGTGTATGCACATTCATATGTGTGTGTGTGTGCACACATTCATATGTGTGTGTGTGTGAAGGCACATGGCTCAGTGGTTAAAGTGTCAGTCTTATAGTTGTGAGCTTGATTCCTAGACTGGGCTCTGTGTTGTGTCCATGAATAAGACACTTTATTTCACACTGCTCCAGTTCACTCAGCTGTAGAAACGAGGTGCACTCTCTGTATCAGCCATTGCTTTTCCTTTGGGCAACATCAGTAGTGTGCAGGAGAGAGGCTAGTATGCATGGGTGACTGCTGGTCTTCCACAAACAAACTTGCTTGGACTTGTGCCCCAAAGCAGAACCTTCTTGGTGTAATTCTGTGGCTATTCATGATTGAAAGGGGTCCTTTTACTTATATATATATCATCATCATCGTTTAACGTCTGCTTTCCATGCTGGCATGGGTTGGACGATTTGACTGAGGACTGGCGAATTTGATGGCTGCACCAAGCTCCAATCTGATCTGGTAGAGTTTCTACAGCTGGATGTCCTTCCTAATGCCAAGCACTCCGAGAGTGTAGTGGGTGCTTTTACATGCGCCGGCATGAGGGCCAGTCAGGCGGTACTGGCAATGACCATGCTCAAATGGTGTTTTCTATGTGCCACCTGCACAGGAACTAATCCAGCAGTACTGGCAACGACCTTGCTCGAATATTTTTCACGTGCCACCGACACAAGTGCCAGTAAAGTGACGCTGGTAACGATCATGCTCGAATGGTGCTTTTTACGTGCCACCGGCATTGAAGCCAGTCAGCTGCTTTGGCAACAATCACGCTCAGATGGTGCTCTTAGTGCTCCACTAGCACGAATGCCAGTCATCAAATTTGATTTCGATTTCACTTGCCTCAACAGGTCTTTGCAAGCAGAGTTTAGTGTCCAATGAACGAAAGGTACACATAAGTGGGCTGGTTACACCCCTGACATAGGCCATGGGTTATGGTCCCACTTGGCTTGTCGGGTCTTCTCAATCACAGCATATTTCCAAAGGTCTTGGTCACTAGTCATTGCTTTGGTGAGGCCTAATGTTCAAAGATCGTGCTTCATCACGTCATCCCAAGTCTTCCTGGGTCTACCTCTTCGACAGGTTCCCTCAACCACTAGGGTGTAGCACATTTTCACACAGCTAACCTCATCCATTCTTGGCACATAACCATACCAGCACAGTCGACTCTCTTGCACACCACATCTGATGCTTCTTAGGCCCAACTTTTCTCTCAAGTGCATCTCTTTCAGGCTATGGATTACCTGAACCAGATGGTCTAGTAAACTATTGCCTGAAAGAGATGGGTGTCAGTTAGTGGACTACGAAACTTTAAGTCACATGTGATTGGATCTGTTTTAAATAATACATGTGACTCTTACTAAATGTGTTGAGTGTCCTTTTCTTTCATTTGTCCACTCATTCGTATATATATATATATATATAAGTCAGTAAATAGTGGGGTTGTGTTAACGGCACGTGGAGAAATAATAGGAAAATGAAGAATAAGGCAGAATGCTAAATTGGAAGCATGTTTTAATAAAAATTTCAATTTAGAAGCAGGTTTTAATAGAGATTTCTAACCGGCTTTCATTGCGAAGCAAATTTTCAAGAAGGAGGATGAAAATGTTTTTTACAAAGGAGTACAAAATGAAGAAAATAATATATAAAAAAATAACTATACCAATACATTATATTGTCTTTGAGCTTTTGAATTTCAATGGTAGTTCATGTATATAACGGTTGGAAAAATAAGGATGCATGAGAATTGAGAGTTGTGTTAGGTTAAAAAAAAGGGTTAAAAGTTTGTGTTAAGCAGGAAGTGTGGTGTCAAAACAGGAAGTGTGTGTAAGGGGAGATAGATGTTTTTAGTTGGAGTTATGAACTCGTTTTCCTGGTGAAAATTTGCTTCGCAATGAAAGCCGGTTAGAAATCTTTATTAAAACATGCTTCCAATTTAGCATTGTGCCTTATTCTTCATTTTCCTATATATATATATATATATATATATATATATATATATATATATATATATATATATATATATATATATATATATATATATAATCATAAATATACAGGGATTAGCATTGAGTTGCTTCTCCAACATACTGAAAATTTAGAAATAGCAGTCAAAGAACTACTGATTCTAAACTACAAATTTTTCTCTAAACGGATGGCGATATTTATGGCACACATAGAACAAAAAAACCGGAGGGAAAGGCATAAACAAAACAAGTCTTGTTTTGTTTATGCCTTTCCCTCCGGTTTTTTTTTGTTCTATGTGTGCCATAAATATTGCCATCCGTTTAGAGAAAAATTTGTAGTTTAGAATCAGTAGTTCTTTGACTGCTATTTCTAAATTTTCAGTATGTTGGAGAAGCAACTCAATGCTAATCCCTGTATATTTATGATGATAAATGGTTTTACCGATAAAGGTTTTTTCATACTGAACTACTTGGCAAAATTGTTAATTATTAATTCTATTATTAATTGACGATTCCCTGCCCTTATTCTTGTATATTTTATATATATATATATATATATGAAAAGAGAGAGATAGAGAGAGACAGCAGGTGAGATGCATATAAACATTACCATAAATCTAGCCTCTGGCATATGTATGTGTATGTATACACATACATACATATGCACACACATACACACACACACCTTTGATGGATGAAATCTATTATTTTCAGTCTAAATTACATACCAGTAGTATCTAGGATACCATCAACACTAAAGTGATTGTAGCTAAGGTTTTATTCAACTGAATGGCTGTCTGAATTAAATTTTAACTAAGGAGCAAGGAACATGGCTGCTGTTGTTGTTTAGCTCTAAGTCAGACCTGAGTGAGAAAATTTAGTTTCAATAACATTCCAGCTATAGTTGCATTGGGGTATATGTGGATATTGATTGAAGAAGGCTTTCCCACTATTTCTAGCATTTTAAGTAGCCATGTAAAGCAGTGGTTTCCAACTGGGTTGTCATGACACCCTTGCATGTCACGACACTCTAGGGTATCTATGTAGAGCAGTGGTTTTTAATCAGAATGTTGTGGTACTCTTTGGTGCCCATGTAAAGCAGTGGTTTTCCATCAGGGTGTCATGACACCCCAGGTTATTAAAGACGGTAGTGAGAGGTGTCAGAAAGTTTTAAATATAAATAACAGAACTCACATAAAAAGTGTCAATAAGGTTGTTGCATATCTTAAGTATAGGGTGATAGGGGAATGAGGTTGGAGAAATTATGGAAACCACTACTTTAGGGACTTCTTTGTTGGCTTGGGAGACTTTCTGACTGGCTTTGAGTCTCCCTCTTTGACTTGAAGGACAGTGGTAATCATAATTGATGGATGGCAGTCGGTTAGTTGGTTGGCTGGTAGTGGAATGTATGATAGTAAATATGATGAAGATGATGTCATTCCCCAAAAATGAGACCTGTATGATAAATAAAGCAAATATCAAGAAAATAAAAAGGAAACAACACGTCTTTGCCCTCCCCTCTTTCAAAATCATCAGTAGTAAATCAACATTGAAACGCGTCCATATATTTTCCATATATTTTCATTATTTAACAAGCTTTAAGTTATTTGCTTGGTGGGAGGTAGATAGATAAGGAGGGAGAAAAGGAGATACTGAATGGATACTGAAGTCATTAAAATTGAGGGATTGGGTAAATAAGACAACCCCTCTCCATTCCAAATTTTCCTCTCTGTGAGTCCTTCCCTACTGACACCACCACCACTACTCACCACTTCAAAGATATATTTCCTCCTCCCCCATACCAATAAAGGCACTTATTTATTTATTTATTTATTTATTTATTCATTCATTATATTTTAAGAATAAATTTATGGGATTCAGAGTTGTTAAGGCAGAAAAGTTAGGAAGCTAAAGCGGACAAGTGTCTTTTGGTCGGAATTCCAGGCATGCAGCAAATGGTGGAATGAAAGCAATATAGTTTGGAAGTGTGAGAAAGATAAAGAATTCGATTAAGGGTAACAACAACAACAAACAAACAAAACAACAACTACAAAAGCAACAGAAATAAAATCACAAACAAGTAAAAAAAAAAAAGGAAAACAAAACATATTCTTGGAAAACAAATATACAAAATACAATGAAACTTGTGGAGATGAAAAATGCAAGATGAAACAACAAGATGGCAAAATGCTAACAATGTTGAATATTGCTTTTAAGTGCTTGGTCGGTGGCTGTTTGTTCATTATCACCATTGATCACGTGCATTGTTTGACTGTTTTTGTTAGCAGTCATGATTGCTGTCACTGAAAGCAATATTTCTCCCACCCTCACAATATGATGGCAAGAAGAATATGGAGAGAGAGAGTGAGAGAGAGGGGAGAAAGAAAGAAAGAGAGAGGAGGGAAGAAGAATAGAAAGACAGAGGATGAGGACAGGAGAAGAAAAGATGAAAAGCGTAATAGTGTTGGAATGTATGCAAGGCTGTCTGTATGCATATAAAGTCACATACAAGGACACAGACATATTTGTGTGTATATATGTTAGGGCATATACATGCTAGGATGTGTAAGTGTGGTGCACACAAACAGACACACGTGCATAGGGGGAAAAATATAAAAGCAAGCTAAGAATGGGGAGGAACATCGGGATTCCTGATGATATGGGAACCATGATAGAATGCAGAAGGCACATCAACAGAAGCACTGAGAAATGAAGCACACACACACACACATATATATATATATACACATGCATACATAGATAAATATATATATATATATATATATATAAATACACACACATGCGCACATGTATGCATGTGTGTACACACATGCACATGTACATATATATATATATATATATATATATATATATATATATATATATATATATATATTTACGGTGTGCAGAAGCATTCAGTTGTGTAGCACATCAATCAATGACTGACCTCTGTGTGGTGAAATGAATCCTAATGAAATGAGAAAAATGTTTAAATGGAAACAAAGAGAAATGTTATGACATCATTCTGATACTGTCATGGGAACTTGATCAGAAAGAATTCTTCCTGTAAAGCTGACAGTATAGAGACAATGACTGTAGCTGGCATTGACCCTTATTTTCTTCCCTCCCTTGCCCCTTACATTATCAGCCCCATCACCACCCTACCCATGCCACTATCGGCATCCACCTCTCACCCCTTCCCTGTTCCCCAACCAATGATCAAGAGGACTGCCAGCATCCATTGGAATTTGATTCGTGCTATTTGTATTGATTAATATAATATAAACATGCATACTTTTGCATGTCTATAATCTCATAAATATCAAATGGTGTTATATGTGTGTGTATTTACGTCTGTTCGTGTGTATGTACATACATATTTCCATGTGTGATCATGCACATGTGTGTGTGTGTGTGTGTGCCTGTGCATGCATGTGTGTATGTGTGTACCTGATGCTACACATAAACTGATATGTCATGTTTGCTGAATGCAAGGGTGTCTTTCTGCATGTGTTTGTGCATGTTCATGTGTGTGTGAGTGTGTATGTGTGTGGTTTTGCATGACATCACACATACACTGATATGATAAATCAATATTTGTGTATATGAAAAAGTGTACACACACATACACACACACACACACACGCAAACACACACACAAACACACACAAGCATGTGTGTGTGTGTGTGTATATATATAAAACCATTCGCATACAACCACATACATATATTGATTTAGCATACAAGTGTGTATGTTTAGATGCTACTGCACAGTTTTGGTTTGCCATGTACACATATGACACAATGCATACTCCCTTATATGTCATATGTATAAAGTGTAAGTATATGTAAGTCAATGTATACTTCTATTTAGTATTTTACCCATACATACCTTTGCATGACATAGACGCATAATGTCTGGATATTACGTGACACCACACTCTGAAGTGTACACATGTATGCATATATGTGAGAAAGAGAGATTAAAGGATGAGTCTACATGAAGGTATTCATACTCCCCTTTGCTGCATATATAGATATATAACATGCATGCATATATGTGGCATGAAAGCCAATGTATTTTGTGGGATGTGTGTTAATATATATATGTGTGTGTGCATGTATCTGTGCATATGCATGCTCACACAGGCACACATCACCACAAGCACATATAAATATCAAAGCCATGGATGTATGCACAAATAATGCACACAGCACCCATCACAAACACTTGTAAACATATATATACAGCTGATGTATTGGGCCATTGTTGGAATGCAGGGTGACAGAACATTCTGGTGTGTCATCCATAAATTATGTCGTAGTTTGTTGTTCATGAATCACATCTGCTGGAGGAGGGGTTCTTAAAGTTGACCCCTCACAACTAAAACATGGACAGCTCCAACACTGTTGGGAAATTCTATTCACAAAAAAGGTCAACTAACAAAGCGAATATGTCTGCACCTCCAAACAAAAGAGAGAATATAAAAAGTGAAACACCACAAAAAACAAAACAAAACAAAAAGTGAATGGGAATATAATATGGTATATGGTAAAAAAAAAAAGCCTAATGGCTGAAACCAGCAAAAGAGTAAATATAAGGATGAATCTCCTATTCCTAAGCTGTAAAGAATATTAGCATTTATTCAGAAACCTTTTTGCTTTCAATGAACAAAGTGTTCTGTAAATAGTATTCTTGAAATATTAGGTTAGTTGAGTTGGTGAGGAATGTAGAGCATGACAAAAAGAAAATGTATGGCAATATTTAGTTCCAACCTTCCTGATTCTAAAGTCAAGTAAGTATTTCTAATACTGATACAAGGTTGACAATTTTTTCAGAAGTAAAGGTTTACTTAACAAACTCAATTCCAGTATATGTCAGGTTTCAGTTCTGTGGAAACTCAAATGCCAGAGAAAGAAAATTTAAATACTGTAAGTTTGCTTTATTGATAATGCTAAGCTACTGTATACAAGTGATAAAAGAATTTGAATTCGAATAATTTTTGTCTTATAATTGTATAAAAATTCATTAAAAAATTGGTATAGTCATGGCAGTGTGGCTCAGAAGTTTGTTTACAAATGCATGATTTCAGGTTTGAGTTCATGATTTGGTACTTTCTACCATTGCTTGATTGAAAGCCATTTGAATGGATTGTTCTTGTTCACGGCTAGTTGACATAATCTGTTACCCAGTTTAACATCACCATCTGCCCCTTTATTAGAATCCACTCTGTTGCAAGAATTCAGATCAGGTCTCAGGTCTGATGATAAATTCCTCCCATTCTCTCACTACTTTTGTAGGAAGGAAAGTATTTAAAAATGCCAAGAATATTAGAGCCAACGCAAAAATAAACTTCATGCTAGGCAAAAATCGTCTGTTTTTATTTTAACTGTTATATGATAGAGATGAACATAACTGAAGAACTCTAGAGAAAATATGGACTCTACTTACTTAGGTACCTCATTGGTTTGATATTAAACCTTTCTGAGATTGACTTTTCGGAAAACAAAATTCATAAAATAAGAACTAAAATATGCAAGGTTCATTTCAAAATGACTACATCCTTCCAAGAGTGGCTGTGTGAACATGTAATAGCTAATTAGCTGAAAGGCCAACAGTTTATGTCCTGTCATCATAGTCACCACAGGATATCCCTAGCAAAGGCAACTAACTTTCAAATGAATAATATAAAACCCAGAATTCAAGATAAAGGATAATGGCCTGCATTAGCAACAAGTAGTAAGTTCATAGGTGAATTCATAGAAGAGTTTGATAAGTTTGATTGCTGTATGAAGTTAAGACTCTAATGGTTTGAACTCTTACTCTCCATCTGAAGAGAGGATTGGACAGAAAGTGGTGCTACAGCTTTGGTTGTGGTCCAGCTGCCTGAAAAACAACCAAAACAGTTGCAGCATAGTTGAAGTGACCAGTCATTCATTAGATTTCAGTGCTCAAGTGCAAGATTTGTTTTACTGGCTTCTGTCCAACTCATACCTGCATGGAAAACGGACATTAAATGATGATGAATCTCATAATAATTTAATATTGGTTTTGTTTTTTTAAAGTTTCTTCTCTCTTTTCAAAATGGTTTTCTTGGCAACATGGTTTGAGTTCTCTATTCGTCTGGAAAGGGTTAAAACTCTGTATTTTAATAGTTACACTAATATTCTTTTCTTTTAAAAACTACCTCATCATCTTCATCCTTGCTACAGACAATCTGTTGAAATATTATTCATTTCAATAAATAAAGTCAATCTCTGTTTATTAGAAATTGTATCATGCTCTTCTTATTGCTTATTTACCTTTATTGAGAGTTACATCAATCTTCATAAATTGTTATCTATTATTGTTATTATAATCATTATTAAGGCAGAATTGTTAGTGCGCTGGACAAAATGCTTAGCAGCATTTTACTCATCTTTATGTTTTGAGTTCAAATTTTGCTGAGGTTGACTTTACTTTTCATGGTTGATGAATTGAGTACCAGTTGAGCACTGCGATCAATGAAATTGACTAACCCTCTACCCCATAATTTCAGGCCTTGTACCTATAGGAGAAAGAATTATTATTATTATTGTCATTATTATTATTGTTGTTGTTGTTGTTGTTGCTGTGAGCTGGTAAAATTGTTAGCATGTTGGACAAAATGCTTACCAGCATTTTTACGTTGAGTTTGAATACTGCTGAGGTCAACTTTGAGGTTAATAAAACATACTACTAGCTAAGTATTTGTGTCAATGTAATTGACGAACACTCTCTCCATAATATTGTTGGTCTTGTGGCCTTGTGCCTAAATTTATAACAATTTTTATCATTGTTGTTGTTGTTAAGCAAATGGATTGGGAGATTTAGTATTTGTTCTGGCTCTTTACATAACTGTTGGACAATATGCCCAACATTATTTATTCTGGTTCTTTATGTTTGGAGTTCAAGTCTCACTGAGATCAATTTTGATTTTCATTCCTCCATGGTTGATAAAATGAAATACTAGTCATGTTATAGAAGTATAATAAACTGTTAGCTACCCCTTAAATTCATGGGTTGTATTTTTGTAAGAGATTATTATTATTATCATTGTTGTTAACATGGTGAGCTGGCAGAATCATTAGCATGCAGGACAAAAATATTTATCAGCATTTTGTTCTTTATGTTCTAAGTTCAAATTCCATCAAGGCTGACTTTGACTTTTATCCTTTTGGGGTTGATAAAATATGTACTAGTCAACTATTGAGATCAGTGTAATCAACTTCCCCTCCTCTCAAAAATTGCTGCCCTGTGCCAAAATTTGAGAACATTACTATTATTGTTGTCATGAAAATGTGTTTTACAACTAGTTGCTTTGTTTAAATAAAATAAAAATATCAAATAAATATTCTTTATGTAATTCTGATGTAAAAAGTTTTTTTCATAAATATATGTTCATAAAGTATTAAATTAGAAGCAGTGCATCATATTCACATTTATACTTAAATTATATATTATTCAATTTCAGTTGATCATCTAATCATTTCATAAATATCTTCCTTGGCTTCTTACTGGAAAATGAAATAAACAAAGCAATAAGGATAAAAATAAATTGAATTTTGATCCACTTGGAATTCTATGGGAGGAAATGATGATGTCAAAAGAGTTCCTTTAAATTACATTCTCCCTTGGGGAGGATTAGTTTTCACCTGAGAGAATTTTTTCATGTAAAAATAGAAAATTAAGTTTCTTTGAATTGATTTTTATTCCATCAACAAGCATGAATCAATATGTTATTTCATTATTCATTGCTGTAGCATTTTATCCACAAAGCTCAAAAGCTCAATTTTTAATACTCAACATGAGAAATAATCATTTTACTGTTAGCTTTTAAAGTTCTGCAAGAACTTATAATGCAGCCCATCTATTCTCTTACCAACTACTGTAAAGATGATGATGATGATGTGCTTTTATTTAGGCTAATCCTAGATGGAAATAATAGTTGAAATTAGATGCAAGCTGGGCAAAATGTTTAGTGGCATTTTGTTTGTCCTTATATTCTGAATTCAAATTCTGCTAGGGTCTACTTTGCCTTTCATCTTTTCGGGGTTGATAGAATAAGTACCAGTCAAGCACTGAGGTTGATGAAATCGACTAGCCCCTTACTCCTAAAGTTTCAGGCCTTGTGCCTTTAGTAGAAAGGATTATCATCATTAGTATTCATTTATTTATTTGTTTCTATTATCATAAAGATAACAAGCTGGTAGAATTGTTGGCATGTTGGACAAAATGCTTAGTGATACTTCCTCCAGATTTTTATGTTCTGAGTTCAAATCCCTCTGAAGTTAACTTTACCTTTTATCTTTACAGTATCAAAAAATGAAATACCTGACAATTTGGAACAATCGTCGTCATCATCATCATTATGATTAGTTTTAGTTTTGGTAATAAAATTAATAACTGTTACAGCAGCAACACTTATGTGTTATCGAAGAAGTCTTTAGATTTATTTGTATCCCATTCCTGACAATAACATCTGTTAATTCATTCCATTCCTTCCTTTAAGTGCAATTCAGCCTTTAGAGTAAAAGCAGATTTTTAACCAAAATCCGAAGACACTATCAATGAGCACTATCAATTGTCACATCTAAACAAGGATTATATAAGGATATATATTATTGCTAAAGATTGATATGACATAAAACTCTCTGAATGCTGAATCTGATCCACTTTAGATTCCTTGTTAAACTGTAACATTATTCTTACATCAATAATGTTGACAGGAAAGGTATGAACATCATAACATTTTATTTCCATCATCTATAAATGACTCAGTTATTTTTACATATGTAAAAAAAAATAGTAACTGTGTATGCTGCTACTATACATAGATATATGTGTTATGTAAGTTTGATGAAAAATAAAAGCAAAATGATTTTTGTTCTTTTAAGATATTATTTGCACTTGTTTGGCAAGTGTTGGGATTAAAGCAACTGCACCATGGCAGAAGCTTTGTCAGAATTAAAAATACATTTATAGTTATATTCTATTTCACTTTATCATTAACTTATAATAATAATAATAATAATCTCAATGGCAAATACCCAAAGAGAGCAAATAATGCAGATATTAACAAAGCCCTTACCCACCAATGGTTAATGGCCTCTGGCTTGAAATCAGAAACAGAGGGGTTTATCATAGCAGCCCAAGATCAATGCCTACCTACAAAGAACTACCAGGCCAACATATTAAAGAACGGCAGCTCCCCATTATGTCGTATATGCCAACAACAAAATGAGACCATCGATCATGTTGTCTCCATGTGCAGTCTGCTTGCACCTACAGAGTATCTCAACAGGCATGATAGAGCTGCACAATATATTCACTGGGTAATATGCAAAAACCTGGACTTGCCCCATGATAAAAACTGGTGGGAACATAAACCACCCCCAGTACTTGAAAATGATCACATTGCACTCCTCTGGAACTTCACCATTCAAACTGACAGAAAGATAGACGCAAACAGGCCAGACATCATACTGAAAGACTTCAGACAAAAATCATGCCTCCTCATTGATATCACTGTCCCAATCGATATAAACGTATCTGTCAAGACCTACCAAAAACTGAGCAAATATAAAGATCTTGAAATAGAAATTAGCAAAATGTGGAATCTGAAGACGAAAACAATACCTATTGTCATAGGTGCCCTGGGAATGACAGCGAAACGGGCTGATTACTACCTAGCTCAGATACCAGGAAACCCCAAAATGGCTGAAGTTCAAAAGATAGTGCTCATGGGAACTGCCCATATCCTACGTAAAATACTGTCTATGTGATCTCAAATTTTAAAGCAAACACATAATTTTCTTATGGTTTCTTAAACATTCACTTGAACAAAACTGTACAAATCCAAATATATGGTACCCTAGGCATAACACCTACATGAACTTCTAACTTGTTGTCTCTTGAGGTCTCTGGGTGAGACTTGGATCCAACTTGTACAAATGCAAAACAAAAGTCAAACATAAAATAATAATAATAATCCTTTCTGCGATAGGTACAAGGCCTGAAATTTGTGGGATGGGAACTAGTCGATTACATCGACCCCACTGTTTCACTGGTACTTATCGACCCCAAAAGGATGAAAGGCAAAGTCGCCCTTGGCAGAATTTGAACTCAGAATGTAAAACAGACGAAATACCTCTAAGCATTTTGCCCAGTGTGCTAATGATTCTGCCAGCTCCCCACCTTAATAGTAATTTTAATAATAATGATGATGATGATGATGATGATGATGATGATGATGATGATGATGATGATGATGATGATGATAATAATAATAATAATGATAATAATAATAATAATAATAATAATAATGATGATGATGATTCTAATAATAATAATGATAATAATAATAATAATAATAATAATAATAATAATTGGTTCTAATTTCTGTGGGTACAAGGCAAGTTACAAGTGCTGGTGCAGTCAAAAAATACATACAGTACACTTTTTTAAGTGTTTGGTATATGAATGTTCACATAGGATTGAGATGGGTGGGCTGTCGTCGTGTTGGGCTCATGATAACATCTCTGGTGTTAGTGTGATGGTTAAATGCATAATGTGGTTGATGAATGGAAGGGCATCCAGCCATGGAAACCATGTCAAAATTGAAATGTACAAGTGGAACTTGGTTCTCTGATCTAGCTACAAGGAAGTAACCCTCAAAAAAGACCTAACTTGGACCATAACAACAAGTCCATGCCAGCATGGAAAGTTGGAATATGATGATGATCAGAAATTATTTTTTAAGTCCTTTGCTGCATATTTGCAACCTGGTTAGGGAGATCTTCAAAAATGTTAAAAAGATGAATTTAATGATGAAAAGAACAATTATTGATTAAGGGTTAAATTTCAGTCCCAAGTAACTTGATCACCTAATCTGTAACTAATGTTACCAACCAAAACAGAACTTACAAATTCAGCAATATGAAAGCTTCTTTAAATGCTTCAGCCATCATGTTCATATCGTTCAGTATGATATGAATATGATGGTAGAAACAGTTGCATGTTTTCTAGTAGGATTAGAAGATTTAAACAGTGGATACTGTTTAAGATGAAAGGGAATTAACCTTACTAGCAAGGTTACAACTTGTCAGATTAACGCATCTTAGAAGTATCAGCAATTACCTTTCAAAGCAATTATCGTGTTACAAGATAAATATTATAGATGAACTATCATTCCTCACTAGCAGAGAAAAAGAATCAGTTACTATAATCCATGTTAATCTCTTGATGCTACAAGTTCTTTGCTTTCTTTAAGAACATAAATCTCTCTCTTTCTCACTCTCTCATGTTCTCTCTCTTTTTTCACTCTCTCTTTCTTCCACATACACACTGACAGACAGACACACACACACACACACACACACACACACACAAAATGAATTTGTTTATTTCAGTTAGCATACCATTTAAACAACCAGAATGTTTCTTCATCCATAAGTAGCTTACTAGAAGAAAACATCATGTTGGACTATATAATAAGTTAAGAAGCAAAGATAAATGGGTAGAGAGATGGTAGTACATAACTTATTGTAGGAAGAGTATTAAAGCAGTTAGGTAAAGCTTAGACCAGAATTTGGTTTGTTGCTAGTTGCAAAGGGATTATTTTGATAGCTACTACTGGCTTTGGGAAGTGCTAATAATACAAGAGAAAAATAAGGGGGTTCAAAATTGACATAATCTTTTCTATAATTGATATAGCTACAGAATCAATGGTTACAACAATCTAAATGGAAATAAATATGTTGAAAAAATAATGCATTAGAAAGATGAGTGTTAATTTAACATATCAAAATGAAAAGCATTGGAGCAGAAACAGATATCCAATAAATGGTGAATATATTGTTGCTAAAATATAGTTAATATCAAAATTGAATTACTTTTAATGAATCCTTGTATATTCCAAATGTTTATTTAGCGCTGATAAGAGAATCCACATGGCTGTTGATTAACTTCAGTATTTTTCAGAAGCATTAAACAGACGATACATATATAAATTTCCCATTTGAATAAAATTATAGCTTTTCATATGTAATTTTTCCCCAAAACCATGTTACCTTTTACTTGAATGACATCTAGATAAATTGAGGTATACAGAATTAAGTGTCCTATCATAAAATTCAATGGTTATATCTGTAATGGATCAGAATTCATTATTCATGATACCTTATTACCCAGGCCATTTCGCTCGCACATTGGAATATATTTAGATACAAAAAAAGCCACTTGGCAAAAAAGTGACTCTGTTATTGTTTCTTTTTTTATTACTTTTTTAATCTGTCCTTGTTACTTCTGCCTAAATATATATTTACATGAGTTATTACATAATATACTTCAACAGTACTAAACACAATTTATTGAAGAAGGCACAACAGAGAAATAGAAGCTAAATCTCCCTCAGTACTGTTTTCTTGAATCATTCATTAAATAATGTCATCCCTAATATAATTATGACCAGAACGTTTTTGATCATAGTTTTATTTGATCAAAACTGGCCTTGGGTTAAACAACAAACACAACACTAAACATCTTTGTAAAGGACAACCAGAGAAAAATTAAATGAAGTTTTACAGCAAAATATTCTTACACAAAGAGAATACTGCCTTACCCTTAGATTATAATTAAATGATATTGGCAAGGTTTAAATTAAAACTCTCTCTCTCATCAAAGCACTTGGATTTAATCTTTGGAATGAAGTATGAGTGATGTGTTGTGTGCTTGAGAGACATGTGTAAGTATGCACTTTTGTGTACCTCTCTATGTATGTGGATGTGTGCATGCACAGTTTTGATTGTTTGAACACATGTTTTAACACATGTTTGTACACAGGCATCATACAATCTGCCTTTCACTCTGAGGGAGAGGCCCTTGTAACTAACAAGAGTAGTAGCTCTCCAGTGATACCACTGCACCTGTCTGTTTCCATCTACCAAATTCACTGACAAAACTTTGGTTGGCTTGAGGCCATAGTAGAAGGCACTTGCCTTCTACTATGGACTGAATCTGGAACGGCTTAGTCAAGCAAATCAGCCTTAGTACATATTTTAAGCCTTGTACTAATTCTATCACTTTCTCTTTTGTTGATCCACTTAGTTACAGGGGCACAAACAAAAGAACACTGGTTGCCAAATAATGTAGAGACAAACACAAACATACACATAAATATATACACCTTTTACTAGTTTCGTTCATTGGACTGCATTCATATTGGAGCATTACCTTGAAGTATTTAGTCAAACAAATCAACCCTATTATTTATTTTTTAAAGTCTAGTACTTTATTAATACTTTATTCTATTGTTCTTTTTTTGTTGAACCACTAAGTTATTGGGAAGTTATCAAACCAACACCAGTTTTCAAGTGGTGGTGGGGACAAACATAAAGACACATACATGCACTTACATGATGGGCTTCTAAGTCTTGGGTCACTCCATAGCTATCATATAAGACACATGCTCAAGGTGTCACACAGTAGAACAATCTAGAATATAAGTTCTCAAAATGGGCACTACTGCACCTCCTCCCCGGTGGGCATTGAGAGGGTCCAGATGGGTGCTGGTGTCTATGGGGGTGGTGTGGGACTTGTAGTGGTGGAGAAAAGGGAGGCAGTGGGAGGATGGCAGTAGATTGGGAGATGCTATGAATTTATAATATTATTATAGTATTGTATACAAATTATATAATATTATATTAAATATCAAATGATTCATAGTATATATAAATTAGTAAAATATAAAATATTTATTTATGCATAAAAATAGGGATGGGGGTGCTGAGGCTATTATGTGGCCATGAAGGGGGCCCAAAAAGTTTGAGAATCTCTGATCTAGAACCATAGGAAGCATACTTCTTTCCATACACCACTATATCTTTTATCTTACTTGTTTCAGTCATTGGACTGCAGATATGCGGAGGTGGGGGACTGCCTTGATGGTTAATTCAAACAAATTAACTCCTGTACTTATTTTTAAGCATGGACTTATTCTATTGAATCTCTTTTTGCTGAACTGCTAAGTTAAGGGAAAGTAAACAGACCATCACCAGTTTTCAAGTGGTGTTGGGGGACAAAGATACACACACACACACACACACATGACAGGCTTCTTTCAGTTTCTTACTACCAAATCCACTCACAAAACTTTGATTAGCTCAAGACTATCATAGAAGACACTTGCCTCAGGTGTCATGTGGTAGGACTAAACCTGGAACCTTGTGGTTTGGAAGCAAATTTCTTACCACACACACGCATGCACACACATGCATGCACACACACGCATGCACACACACACACACACACACACACACACACACACACACACACACACACACAAACAATGGGCTTCTACAAAGTTTCTTTTTACCAGATTAAGTCACAAAGCATTGATCAACCTGGGGGTATAGTAGAAGACAATTGTTCAGGGTGCTGCACAGTGTAACAGAACCCAATACCATGTGGCTGCAAAGAAAACCACTTAACCATGCAGATATGATGTAAAAACAAATGACAAACATACATACATGTGTGTGTGTGTGTGTGTTTGTGTATTAGACATTCACACACATGAATGTACAAATGTTAAATAAAAAAAAAAAACTACTTGATACACATGGCAGAATTAATTGAATCCTCTGGAGCTGAGATGTCACTCCATCACTATTCTAAGCATTCTAACTAGTGATGGAGTGAAGCCGTAAATTTGAATGAACACAGGCACGCATACATACATACATGCATACATACATACATACATACACACATACACACACACACAGATAAAGTGACACACTAATATTGTATATACAGACACATGTAATATTGTTTGTTTATTTGAAACTGATAATAATTACACTTGGTATCGTATATGTTTTATTCACAAGATATCAGAATCTTAATATTATTTTATCATTTCCTTAAGAAAATATCAAGTGATTGAGTGTACACTAAAACATAACCAAAATGGAATAAGAAAAAAAAAAGAGGTAAAACAAAATATACAGTTTTCTTTCTTTTTTTCTTTTCAACATTTTGTTATTGTATTCTAATGCTTTGATTGTCTTTGAGCATTAAGTGAAAAATAAATTAGAGAGAGAATGAGGAAAAGGAGAGAAAGAGAGTGAGAAAAAGAAAAGAAACATTGCAACAAAAATATATTTGGAGGATGAAAAGAAATACCAAAAACCCAGAAATAATAGAAAAACCAAAAGTAAACTGGAAATAAGAAAGCTGTAAGCAAGTAACAAGTAACAAAATTAGCCAAAACAAAAATGTAAGGTAAGAGGTTGAAAAAAATGTAGGAGGACTCATTGGAATAAACAGATAGAATAATAAATGTCTTGTTGTTTACCAATAACAACTTCATATTGACTTGTGTACAACTTTTGGTACAAGACTTTGTGAGGGTATATTGACTATGTCTTCTAGCTTACATGGTTATATTTCCTTTATGGACTCAGCTGTGATTGATTGTATAATATCTTTCACAAGAGAGAAATGTTGCTCCAAAGAGTTTGTAAAACGTTTCTACAGGATATATTCAGAAGAATGAATGATAAAAGCTATGAAATACATAAATTTGACTGAAATACTCACTATTTTTCCTTCTGACACACATGCAAATTATTTTTATTTTGTGAACACTAGTGTTGCTGGTAAAAGATTTACTATGGAAAAAAATCACTTATTCACAACACTTATGATAAGGATAGTGAGGGATTGTCTGTACTACATCATCATAACAATTATCACTTGGATTTTGTTTGAAAGTACCATTTTTTTGTTTTCCTCACAGATTGACATCTTGCAGATGTTAGCATTTTGTGTTGATTATAGTGTTGAAAGATAAAGATAGACATACAAACATAAACACACACACACACAGCGAGTTAGCTTCTGCACTGTTTCTGTCTACCAAACCTCATTCTCAAGCCATTGATCAAACTAAAAGCACTTGCCTAAAGTGCTATGCAGTGAAATTTCGGTGAAACCAGACTCATATGGCTGCAAAACAAACTTGTTAATCACACATCCATGCCTGCTATTATATCTAAACTTCTTTTACTGTATCAAAGTCAATAGGTTCAAAATCTGCAAGCATTTTTTATGGATGCTGGTGTGTGTATTTTACAGCTGGATTATGTTTCTAACACAAATTATTGAACTGTGAAGTGTGAAGTACATTCAGTCTATTTTACAATTACATAGATTGAGGCAAATATTGTACAGTCATGGAAAAGATGTTAAATGAACTGAAATGAAGTGAAATGATTTAAACTAAGGAAGATTATTAATCACAATGTTGAACTGATTGATAAATAATGAAAAATCTGGTGAAATAACAGGATAATCTTCTTTTAATTTCAAAGCATTTTGCTGCCTGCAATATTTTCTGTGCATTTGTAAGCACTGACCTCAATTAGATTAGGAACTCTGCAACTGTGAATGATTTCCTCATCCAGGTGATATCTCTAATAAGCTCTTAATATAAAATATAGCATTTAAGGAAATCAAATATACCGCTCCATTGAAAACGCAAGCAACTGCTTATGGTAAAGTTAGATTTATTAATGATGCATTATCTCAGGTGGCTGCTTGTGGTGCGTATTTTAATGAATTAATGTATCTAGCAATGATATTGCACTAATAAATCACCCCCAGACTTTCACAATTTTACTTCCTACATTTCACCTACATGTTGCTCACTTTCTGTAACCACAGCACTTTAAGGTGCAAATAAACTAGAATTGATCTTAGAGTCATGCAGTTACTATTATAGCTTTCAGCTTCTTTAACTATGCATTTTTTTTTTTCTTTTGGAAGTGTAATGTTACACCATAAAAAGGAAACATTGGTAAATATTACAGGTTTCTTCAAGGGAAGAGACTTTTTATAGAAAAGGAGAGATTATCATCAAATACAGCATGGCAGAGGAAACTACTTTTGTATGGTAGTGTTGAATAACAGTAATCCTATATTTTTGTCATTGTACACCCACACAAGAGATTGATTATCATTGCAGAAGATACTTTAGTTGAACCTTGCCTTATTGAATAATGCCAAAGGGAAAGAGGGATTATTTTGGCAATCAATAGTAGATTGGAATTAAAAGAAAAAGATGGAAAAAATGGAAAAAAGGAAAAATCCCTAAAAAATAGGTCCTAACTATTATTATATACCCCCAATTCCTTCATGACATTTAATCAACCTACCATATGAAAAAAATTATATATGAAACAAAAGGTCAAAATAAATTGTTGTGATAAAACAGGAAAACTGTTCAATACTTGTAGGCAAGAGCCTACCACTTAATAGGCTTACTAACTAATAAAAGAAAAAGATGAAAGTCACATTCAATAGTCATTAACTGGGTTTACACATGTTTGTATTTCTCATTTCTGTTGGAATTATGAGGTTATCTCTGAAACAGAGTGGGGTCTACTACAGAGCCTTTGAATCTGTTCAAGACAAGATAAATCTCCATGAAAACTTTCCTGTACTGTTTGTTTAAACTTCAACAACAATAAAAAGATCAGAAAAACCAGCAACCCCTTCTCCCATTTACTCAGTTATGACCTACATTAATAGTGTGGACCTTATCCAGTTATGCCTAAAACCATCTGCACACCCAGCACAGAAATTCTAACAAATACTAAGGACATTTCCTGGCTTCCTCAGAAAAACGAAATCAATTATAGATATATAGGAGAATAGTAATGGTTGAGATTGTGTCAAGCAGTGCTCCTGAAAGTGGTCAGTATTGCCTCCTAGGGTGGTGGCGGAAAATTTTATATGGATACAGAAAACAAAGAGGGTAGTGGTGAAGGGAAGGGATAGCCCTAATATTCAAAACTATTTTTAGTTTTTATTCTGTGTGCAAATCATCTGGTAATATTAGTGGTTCTAAAATGACTTTTGGAATTTACACTGAACAAGTTTAAAATTATTGACAAAATGATTTTGAAATTGATCCTAAATCACGAACTCAAATTTTTCATCAGGGCTTTTGTTTTTGAAGCACAATTACAACTTAGTGAATTTCCCTTGTTTCTTTTGGTTGAATTAACATAGCAGAAAATAAAAATGCAATAGGGTCTAATTGTCTACCTCTGCTATTGCCAGTCATTTACCCATCTCAACCCATGACCACCTCTATCATTGCCAATTGCTCTCCTCTCCTTCAACTTCACTCAAATAGTTCTTTTCCCATCATATTCTTTTTTTCTTTTTACCGAACCTTACTTTTGGCTACCTTTGTCATTGCCAGTCATTCTCCACCCGCTGCCTACCCTACATATTCCTGTCTTTTTACCATAATGCTAAGTCTTACCAATCAAGTAGGATATGATTTGCTGAGGTCAGTCTAATTAAGACTGGAATATGTCTAATGTTAACAGAAAGTAAATAACAGCTAAAATAACTATTGCTAATAGCTTTACATGTAAATAAATGGTTAAGAGAAAATACAAATGCTAATATATTTCACATTTTTTAAACATATGCTAATAAGAAAACACAAGTTTAAAATGTTGAAAGAAGTAAAAATCTTCTTGCATTGTCACAGATGTATTGGCATTACTGATATATGAGTGCTTTGAAACTATTGTAGCAATGCAGACCTAATCTCGTTGAGTACATATTAGTATTGCTCTGAGTAGATACATTAAGTAGATACATTAAACGTATTGATACTTTCTTCAAGTACAGAACCAGTCACAAATTTGCTCACCATACAATTTAACACCAGCATCCTCATCACCATCACTGTCATCATGGCTATCCCCATCACAACCACGTAGTAGTAGTAGTAGTAGTAGTAGTAATAATAATAGTAGTAGTAGTAGTAGTAGTAGTAGTAGTAACAATGCAAATAGTAAAGATGAATATAATCATATCATTTACAGAAAACTAAAGAGGAAATCTACTAAGGAGGGGAAAAAAATTCATATGTTGAAGACTAAAGTTAGCATAACAACTGAGAGAGCCATATAACTTCAACATGCAAACCTATGTATTTACAGCTTTTCAGACAAGTGTGAAGACTGCAGCTGGTTTCTGGAATGAAGTTACATGAAGAGATGTATGGCTGCTGAATATGAGCAGACAAAAGGAGACACTAGCCAAAAGGGAAAAGCACAATTGAATGAGCTTCTTTCAATGTAACATGCCTTCAAACAAAAGATGACTGCCGCCAAAATGGACACCACAGAATATGGTTTAGTTCAAAGAAACTACACAACTATGCTGAGAAATACAGTTGTAAGAACCATTAGATTTCTCAAATGACCATTGATTTTTTTCTTTCATTTTATATATCTCTTTATTTCTTCTCAATTTCTTCTGATTTGTTGGTGTGAATGTAAGAAAATGGTATCTCATAGATAAAATGGCAAAGGAATAAAGCACTAACGGAGAGGGAAACTGTTTAACAACTCAACTCAGTTTACATTAAAAAAAAAAACAATTAAAAATGGACATGTAAAATGTAATAGCTGAGAGATAGAGAGCAGATTTGTCTAGACTGAATATAAGACTGACCATCTCAGCTGTTCATTAGATAAGATTTCTCAATGGAAATCCTGCCAAAATCTAACTAAGCTTTTCAAAGTTGATGAGGTAAGCACTAGTGATATACTGACTAGGATATGCAGCCAAATTTTACGCCATATTTGATATGTTGGATTTCTATGTCACAACCATTAATCGGTTCAATCAAATGTTGATGAAGCTTATCCAACAAGAAGAGCAACAACAACAACGATACAGATATTAAGCTGCTTCTGATGAGGAATGAAGAAAACATTTTTTTTTCAGGAAGAAAAGACATTGAAGAATGGGAATCTATAAAAGTGATGAGAAGGTAGTCTTGTTGAAATGATAGAAGAATGTTAAGTGGAACATAAATGAAAATAAAAAAAAATTCTGCAAACTGAGTATTTCTCTGAAGAATGTAAAAAAACTAGATAATAAGAGATGAGGTAAATTAATAGAAAAAGCACAGGAAACAAAAGGACGACAAAAACAAAAACATATATATAAATAATAAGATTGAACATTAGTGAGTCCTAGAAAATCAATAAGGCCTTAAATAAACAGATTAATTGATTTTTGGATGGGTGGGGAGTGGTCTGAGTGAGAATTCAATGTTAGTAGGAACAAAGTAAACTGTTTGTCACCACTAATGTGATCATGACGATAAAACTACTGATAATGATATGTGAAGCTGGGTGGGCAGAGGCAAATGGTGTCCGTGGGTAGGTCACTATACAAAGCTTAAGCAATTTAGTCAGCATTGATCAATGAGACAATCTGAAATAACCATTCACTGTACTATTTATTTAGGATTGTCAGCACTCCAGCATCTCTACATCAATGTTGTTGTTAATGTATTGACTTTAACCCAATTCACTTAAGAGGTGAGACTTAATTCAGTAGAAGTAAAAAAAAAGGAAAAAATTTCCATGAATGTTTAATTCTAGGAAACAAAAAGAAAAAAAGAAAAACAAGCAAAGAAACAAAAAGACTTAGTTAAATAAAACTGGAAAAAAAATGAAAAGAAGCAGCTGCATCAAAAATTAAAACAAAACAGAACAAATCCTGTATTCCAAAACATTCACTTATTCAGTTATCTGGTAAATTTTTGAATGTTGCAGCAGTTGTTTCAGTCAGTTAATACAATTTCAATTCCTAAACAGAACTGCTTTGCTTAGTTTGTTTATCTTTAAGAAAGATATGAATGGCACAGAAAATCTCCCTCTTCTATATATGAAATTTCTATGTCTATGCAGGATTATTGCTGTTGTTTCTGTAATTGTTCATATTACTGTTGTCATTTGCTCAGGAATACATTATTCTATGTATCCTTTATTTAAGTCGATAGGGTATGATTTGAAGGAGACTTGGTTGTTGTTTCTAGAAGATTAAATGACCACATAAAGGATTCCATATTGACAGCAGCTTTTGCTTTATATAGTATTTCAAGTAGATAAGGTACTGAATGCCTGGCTTTGTGATTGTCAGTTCAGACCTTACTTTGGGCAGTATTTTTCCTCATGAATACATCACACCTAATTAAGAAACTACTACTACTAACTACTTGTATGAAACTGACTGGTCAGTATTTAATTACAAACTAATCATGAAAGAATAAGGCTGATTATCTCTCATTCTCTTGCTCTCTCTCTTTCCCCATATATATATATATATATATATATATATATATATATATATATATATGTGTGTGTGTGTGTGTGTGTGTGTGTATGTGTGTGTGTGTGTGTGTGTGTATATATATATACACACACACATTCAATTTTTTTTCTCCGTGTTTTTCTCCTTGTTTTCTCTGTATTCATTCTGTTGAAGAGCGTAGCTCGAAACGTTAAAGACTTTCTGTATTCCCAAGCGTTAAACTAATACATCCTTTTGTTGTCTACACCACCTGTCCTTGTCTGTTGTTGGTTTTTTCGTAAATTCTCCCATATATATATATATATATATATATACACACACACACACACATAATTCAAATAATAACAAAACAGAAATTCTTTAACACATCTTTAATGATTCATTACAATTGTTTCTGTACCAACTCTGCTTGCAATGCCAGTTTATGCAAAAATTTGAAAATCTATGTAAGGTGTGCGATTTTAGACATTTAAGTGGTACTTCATCAGACTTACATCACAAGTGCTCTATCACATTTTGCGTCTTCCTTCTCCTTCTTCTTAATATTTTCCTGCTATATCTCCTGCTTCATGATCTCTACACTAATTATTCATCCTCTAAACACACTTTTATTTACCTTTTGTTTCATCCTGATATAACCAAGAAATAATGTCTGGAAAACACATTACGTGATAGTATACCTTTCATGCAAGTCTGATGAACTGCCACTCAAATGTCTAAAACGGCAAACATTATGTAAATTTTCACTTTGAAATTTTGCATAAACTGGCATTGCAAGCAGAGTTGGGACAGAAACAGTTGTAACAAATCATTAAAGATGTGTTAAAGAATTTCTTTGTCTTTTTAATATTTGGATTATAATTAACTCTTCACCAAACCCACACAATGGTGTTATTATCATAAGACAAAGCTTTACTACATTTGAAGAATTCCAGCATTGGTCTGGAACCTGACAGTGATGATAGCCCAGAATTCAGCTTGATTGGTTCTCTGGAAATACCGTACCAGGACCTAAGGTGTATATATAAGGCACAGGAGTGGCTGTGTGGTAAGTAGCTTGCTTACCAACCACATGGTTCCAGATTCAGTCCCACTGTGTGGCACCTTGGGCAAGTGTCTTCTACTATACCCTTGGGCTAACCAAAGCCTTGTGAGTGGATTTGGAAGATGGAAACTGAAAGAAGCCCGTTGTATATATGTATATATATATGTGTGTGTGTATATGTTTGTGTGCCTGTGTTTGTCCCCCCAACATGGCTTGACAACCGATGGTGGTGTGTTTATGTCCCCATAACTTAGTGGTTTGGCAAAAGAGACCGATAGAATAAGTACTAGGCTTGCAAAGAATAAGTCCTGGGGTCGATTTGCTTGATTAAAGGCAGTGCTCCAGCATGGCCGCAGTCAAATGACTGAAACAAGTAAAAGAGTAAAAGAGTATATAAAAATATATATATATATAAATATATATATATAAATATATATATATAAATATATATATAAATAAATATATATATATATATATGTATAAATATATATGTATAAATATATATGTATATATATACATATAAGTCAGTAAATAGTGGGGTTGTGTTAACCGCACGTGGAGAAATAATAGGAAAATGAAGAATAAGGCAGAATGCTAAATTGGAACCAGCTTTCATTGTGAAGCAAATTTTCAAGAAGGAGAATGAAAATGTTTTTTACAAAGAAGTACAAAACGAAGAAAATAATATATAAAAAAAATAATATATAAAAAAATAACTATACCAATACATTATATTGTCTTTGAGCTTTTGAAGTTCAATGGTAGTTCATGTATATAATGGTTGGAAAAATAAGGATGCATGAGAATTGAGAGTTGTGTTAGGTTTAAAAAAAGGGTTAAAAGTTTGTGTTAAGCAGGAAGTGTGTGTAAGGGGAGACAAATATTTTTAGTTGGAGTTATGAACTCTTTTTCAACAGGAAGTTTATGTCTGTTCCTAGAGAAATAAGGTCACCGAGGGGTATGTGTGTTAAGAAATGGTTGGAATTTCTCTATGATAAGATTCTCCTTGTTGATTCTTTCTTGTGTGGAGATTCTGTCTACATATATATATATATATATATATATATATATATATATATATATAAGTCCCGTAATACTTAATATTCAATATTTCATTTATTCAATAAGACATTCAATACTTCATTTCATTTTACTATATGTACTGTATATTCCATATTCTATATCCTACATTAATTTTATAAGAATATAAATAAAACATGAAAAACAGAGTTGGAATTTTTTTGAATAATATATATATATATATATGTGTGTGTATGTGTGTGTGTGTGTGTGTGTGTGTGTGGTGTATGTGTAAGGAACATAGAAATGTAGTCAGTATTAATACTTATATGCTGACATGTCTTTTTTCTGTAACAGAGTGTGTGGACTCTGCATTGTAGCCTATCTGAACTTATGAAGATTGTCAGCTAATCACATTGTAGATAGGAGAGAAATGCATCTACTACACCCATACCCTTTGGTAACATGTCACACTTTTTGGGAAAATCTTTTGGACTAGATGTATATATGTATGTATGTATCAGAGAAAGGAAAAAATAAATTGTCAATATTTTTTTAAAGAATATAGCATCAAGAATGCATTAGAGTGGTATAATATAGAGTATGGAACATAAAGTATATGAAATATATATGAAGAAAACGATTCCAATTATTAGTGGCTGTAATCTACTTTCAGAACCCTTAAGAAATCCCTTCAGAGTAGTTGAATCTTTGTTTTATTTTTCCCCTTTTTTAATGATATTCTTGGGCCACTCATTAACTTCAGTTGACACACACTGCTCCCTGAACCAGGAGAGGCCACTTAAGTTAATTTTTGTTCAATTATTACTTTCATTTTTATATTCTTATCTTATTTTTACATGCTTTCTTGTTGACCAGAGTTGAACATAATGGTGTTGACTGACAGGGGCAGAGGTAGACAATAGATTCAACAACATCTCATAGGGCCAAGTAAATGTTTTTAGTCTCCTTCAGCATTATGAATAATTTAGCTCATATCTTCACCAATTAGTAAACTGTTATGAATTAATCCTTGTTATTTTTACATTGGGTTTTTATCTATTTTTGTTTTTAATATTTGTTTCTCTTCAATTTACAATGCTTCTTATTGTATTTATTTATTGTTTTTCTTTCATAGTCTAGGACACATTTACCTCTTCTAATACCTTATCTGTCATCTCCACAGTCATTTTCTACTTTCTCTTCTTGTCCCATCTACTCCCCTTCTATCTTCCTTTATCCATCTCTTTTTCAAGATACTTTGCAATTCTCTTTCTTTTCCTTACTTTTCTATTTCTTCTGTTTGGAAGAGTCTCTGAGATAAAGTAGTTTTCGTCAACATTCTCCAGCATTATTATTCTTCATCTTTCCCATCAATCTTACATGTTATTATTCACTCCTCCTTTATCTGTCTCGCTGTGTGTTTCTCTCTACCTCCTGACTTCACATTCTTAAAATCTCTACATCTATATTTTTGCTCTTTTATTTTATCCCTCATACTCTTGCATTTTGTTTAAGCATGGTTTCTACAGATTAATCATATTATTGTATATTCATTATTTCCTTAGCATAACTTTTATTTTGCTCAAATTTGTCAAATCTACATTAGAGAGTGTGTTCAGTACAGTTTATTGTTAGTTCTATGCTACCTTCTTGAAAGGAGAAGCAATAAGTGTTGAAACTAGTAACTACACTATCAGTCATGTGACTTACTAAACATATTTTAGAATATCGTCATCATCATTGTTTTAACAGTCACTTTTTCATTCTTACATCAGTCAGGTGGAATTTGAGATGGATTTTCTACAGCTGGATGCCTTTCCTGTTGTCAACCCTTCTTCATTCATAAGCAAGGTAATATTTCCCCATGGCTAGACATGTTTCAAAGAATAATTTATAGGATGACATCACTCATTTACAACTATTACTTGATGTCAAAACAAGGAGGGACAAACACACTCACATACACATGCAAGATGGGCTTTAAAAGTTTAATTGGTGAATTGGTTAAGTCATTAGAACATACAACAAAATGCTTTGAAATGTTCTAGCCCACTGCACTCTGAGTTCAAATTCTATAAAAGTCGACTTTGCCTTTCATTCTTTCACAGATGATAAAATTCCAGTCTGAAACAAAGAATTGGTGAAACTGTTAGAACATTAGATGAAATGATGTTTTCTTGGTTGGTAAACTTAATCAATTGCCCAGTTTAACAAAACCACTTGGTCCTTAGGTGCCTTTTTGGGTCAAGTCTGTGGTTTGTTAATAACCTCTCCTCTTCCTCCTACTAGTCTCAAAGGCTCTGAAAGATAAAGTGGTATAGGTTCTATCCTTTCTTTCAGTAATTAGTTAAAAATCATAAACCTGACCAATGTAATTTAACCATTTTGTTATATTTTTGATGAAATATACAGTCTTTGTTTCAATCAATTTTGAAAATGAAAGTTTCTTAAGTTTGGAACATGAATTAGCATGAAATTTTGATGGGTGATTTTAATTATGATCATATTTAAAGCAAAAGTTTGTATCATAGAACCAAGTGTGGTCTCAAGCTGGTTGGTTATAAAACAGTTAAACATTGACTATGTTCTTACTGAACAATTTAAGATTATGCTTCACTTTCATTTGTTAGATGACACTTCTGGGAAGTTAACCACAATGTTTATGAATTTTTATTTTGAAATATGTTGTATTTTTCACACCTGCACATGCAAAATATATATCTGCTTAGTGATTCTCATATCTTCCTCAGAAAGTACGGTGAAGTATAAATCAGGCTGAGGAGGATTAATAAGACTGAATAATTGTCTGGATTGTCTCCTCACCTTGCTGAATTGATTAAATATTAGTTGCTAGGCTACTATTGTCTTTTCTTTACCACATAATTATTTCTAATTAGATTTTTTATATTTACTGCATAGATATGCACAGCTAATGTTTTAGCTGAATGTTGACATATCTTGTCATAAACACTTCATTGTGTCAATATCCAAGAAACTCAAATCACAAATGGTTTGGTACCTGCTAGCTGAGAGTAGGTTCCACAGGTTGTGAATAATTCACCATTCTAAGCAGTGGTGGCATGCATATTGCTGTTTAGCTCTAAGCAGACCTGATTGAGCAAACCTATGAAAGGTACTCTAGCCATGACTATTCCAACTTTTATTTCAGACATTGTGTATCTAGGACTAAGTTATCCAATGTGTCTTTTCCATTTTTTAAAGATAGAGAGTAATTTGAGTGATATTTGATTGCTATATCCAGCAAGCTGAGCAGCCACATACAGGCTTATCATATTAGCTCAAGAGGCAGTGTTGTAACATTGACAAGAGCCTAGTTCAATTTTTGCTGTGTCTTTAGAGAGTCATGATGCTGATAACAATAGAAACACACACTGCTTCAATATCACTTCTTTTAGTTAGCCAATTGGTTAAATATCTAATCAACTAACTAATTGATCATTTGTTTAATGTGTTGATTAAACAATCAATTGGTTGTTGGTTTGTCAGTCCTTTCATTGTTATTCATGGTCACTTCTATGAGATGCCCTCTCTCTTCAAGGTTTGCCTTGAGATTTGTTTCAGCACATGAATTTACATCAAGAATCTTGCAAACCAAATACAAAAATGAAGTTAATTCAATTTCTTTTATGCGTACAGCTTGAAGAATTACATAAAAAAGTTAAATCTTCAATAGTGCCTACCACCATAATGCCACAAAGAACTACCCACATTTATCAAGCTGGCACCTTATCAACCATTTTTGATTTCCAAATCCCATATGACACTTTGTTAATTATTCTGTTTACCTAATATTTTGTATCTGTCTTGCTTTAGCTAGCAAAACGTGACCCATGCTGCAACAAATTTAAACCGTTCTATAAATTATAGAAGGACATCTTTCACAACTGAACAATTCTTCTAAACACTAGCTAATCAACCATGAAAGTGTTATTAGTGTCTATTTTCAGCTTGTTATGAAGTTGAGGCCAAGAAAAATGTAGCTTGCCTTCCTCAAGAGTATTTTCTTCAGTGTCTCATACATTCTGTTATTGCACTCCTGGGACAATTCCAGAGAAATGATTTATCATTAGTTTCTATAATTGCTCTTCATATCCCTGCTGCTCAATAAGGACTTAGATTCTTTACTTCTTACAAAATGTCATTAATATCATTTGGTTTTAGCTACCAGTTTACATTAGATGGTAATTTTTCATTTTTCTTTTTATTTTGTGGTACATAGTTATGCCTTTAATTATTTCTCTTGCACTCTTGGTGCTATAATAAAACACAATCTGTCTCATTTTTGTTAATGATATAGCCGGCACAGAGCTGGACAACAAGCTGTTAAACTCTTATTAAGTGGTATGTATGGTATGTATATATGTGTATATAGTACATTTGTGTGTGTGTGAGTGTGTGTCACAAATACACCCAGCTAAACATAGGTATGCATACACACACACATATATAAAGAGCTAGGTGTAAGTCCGTTAATCTGTTAATTGTTAATTAACAAAGTTAACATTTATAAGTTAAATCTGTTAATCGTTAATTAATGAAGTTGACATTTTAAAGTTAATTTTGAAAATCATTATCGGACTAATTAACTTCCATTACATTTAACTTCTGTTAACTCAAGTCCATTAACCCCAAAATTTCATAAAAACTGGTAAACGTTTAAAAGTTTCTATTGTTTTCAGATTGTCTTAGTATATTTAATAATTGTATGCATCATTTTAGGTGGGTTTTTTTTCTTACACACACATAACATGGCCTCGCTTGGTTGGGACTACATGTGTGTTACTTTGACATCGTCATTCCATAAAATTTGTTTATGGGGAGAAAAATATTGAAAATATTAATTGATGTGTGAGTGAGAAAGAAACGAAGAGGGAGGTTTTGGGAATGTGCTAGAAACAACAGCCAGATTTCCCTTAAATCATGCATTTTCCTCTGAAATTATCAACAATTTTTTTAAAGCTGAAAATGTTTCTCTCATAGGCTTTAAGTGTGTAGTGTAAAAAAAAAAATGGCTAAAATCGTTTCAAAATAGGGTGGTGAGGAGGTGGCAGGATTGAGAAAAAATTTTCAAAATTTTTTCTGTTTTTTTCGTGAAAAGATTCCTTTCATCATTCGGAAGACTTTGGTGAAAAACATTGGGAAAAATAGAAATTCCAACTTATGTGGGCCATCTGATCCAAAACTCCATTTCCCAGAAACTCCTTGCCCCCATCCCCTTCCAAAAATTTTGCCTAGAAAATTCTTTGTAATTGTAATCTACACCATTTGAAAGGTATTTGTATAAAATTTCATTATAAAATACATATTTTCCACAAAGTTATGAGGGGGAAAATGTTGGGTCCTGTGAATTTTCTGAAACTCCTTTCCCCAATCCCTAGGAAAATTTTTTCCAGCAAATCTTCACATACACTCAGTCTACAGGATATAAGTGATTATCTGATGAAAGTTTTGTTAAAAAGTATCTAGATAACACACTATGCCTAGATAACACACTAGAAAAGTTCATACTTTTTGTTACCTAGGAGATGTAATTTGTAAGGGAGGAGGTTGCTCTGAAAGTATAGAAGCTAGAGTAAGAACTGGTTGAAGAGAGTTTAGGAGGTTACTGCCACTGCTAACAACAAAGATCTTTTCTCTGTGAGTGAAGGGCAGACTGTATATGCTTATGCTAGAACTGCAATGTTGCATTGTAGTGGGCCTTGACTGCAAAGGACCTGAGAAGGCTAGAAAGAAAGGAAATGAGTATGCTCCACTGGATGTGCAATGTGAATGTACATGAAAGAATTAGTACAAAGATGCTGAGTGAAAACTGGGCATGAGAGGAATCAATTGTTGAAAGAAGACTGTGCTAGTATGGACATGTGATGCATACGGAGGAGGACAGTTATATAAAAAAAAGTGCTGATTCCTAAATGAGTGGCTGGAAATTGTGGAAGGGGGAGAACCAGGAAGATATAAAATGAAGTTGTTAGGGCTGATATGAGGTTCTTGAAACCGAGTCACCAAACTGAATTCTGGAAGCACTATGTATTGTTCTCTACCCAAGTTACAGTAACTCATCTCCACCTTCCATGCATTAGGACTGCCTCTTCTTCCTGCTCCCAACTTCTGTAGACTGTCGACTATGTTATCCTTCTCTCTTGTCTACCCTACCCCCTTTCCTCCTACAATGGTATCATATTTACTACCCCTGTTGCTTGCTGCCCCCACCCCACCTCCACTCTCTTTTGCATATCTCTCTATCTTCCTCAACTCATGGCTCCTTTCTTACCTGCCCTTCAACTCTACCTATTTTGGCAATCTGCCTCTCCATTTCTTCATTCTCTTTCTATACAATCTTGCAAACCAATTTTCCAACTTACCTCATGCCTTGTGGAGTCACCTAGGCACCTCATCACCGTTATTTATCTCCTGCAGCTTCTAATGTTCCTTTTCTCCTCTTACATACAGATCCTCTACAAGAAACTGCACTGCCCCCACCTTTCTCATAGTTCAATCCCCTAATCCACTAGCATGAAGCTGATCCCTGGCCATGGTTTGCAATTCTGCAAGCTGCATGGTGACCTCAGTAGTTCAGGTAGCATAAAGAAAGCACTCAGTACTTACTGTAAACTGGTTGGAATTAGAAAGGGCAACCAGCTATAAAATCAAACTGAAAACATAGCTGTTAAATCAATGAAAAACCTTAATTACATACATAGGGCTACAAATCAGCCTGCTAGTGTGCTGAAAATGATTGTGAGGTGACCAAACTTTTTCTTTTCAAATGTAGATAGATGACACTAAACAATCAAGTAACCACCAGAAACCTTCCTCTTCCTGTTACATGCAAATAGTCAGGGCAGACCCCATCAGCACTGGCATAATGAAAGGCAGAAATGGAGATAATGAAGAGGTGCTAGAGTGGAGATAAGAAAATTAATTATGAGTACAAGAAGATGGTGGGAAGAATCCCCATGGGCAAGGAACACATATACAAATTTTACTGATGGATAATTGTGTTGAAGCTGATGGAGTACTACACATATTGTTGGCTGAGAAATGTATAAAGGAAACAATTAAAAATGATTCATCATCATCATCATCGTTTAACGTCCGCTTTCCATGCTAGCATGGGTTGGACGGTTTGACTGAGGACTGGTGAAACCAGATGGCTACACCAGGCTCCAATCTGATTTGGCAGAGTTTCTACAGCTGGATGCCCTTCCTAACGCCAACCACTCAGAGAGTGTAGTGGGTGCTTTTACATGCCACCAGCACAAAGGCCAGTCAGGTGGTACTGGCAACGGCCACGCTGAAAATGGTGTATTTTATGTGCCACCCACACGTTCATTAGTATGAATGAACAACAGAGCACAAAGGAGCTGAGATAAAAACTGAGTATAAAAGGAATCAGTTGTGTACAGAAGAGAAAACAACACTGTTATGGACATGTGGTGTATATGAAAGTTGGGTAAAGAAGTGCTAAGTGATCCAAGTGGAAAAAAAAAACCTGTGGAAGAGGGAGACTAAGACATGAGAAGTGGTGGTGAAAGACAATTTCAGGAAGCTGAACCTCATGTAGGAAATGATTAGTGATTGTAACACGCGGTGAAACTTTATTGGTAAAGACCTAAGCAAGGATGGGAAAATGGACATAAAATATATTTTCCCCATAACATTAGAATTTAAAACCAGTTTTCCAAGGAAATTTTTATTTGCTTATGAGGTAGTTCTTATAGCTAACCTGTTGAAGAATTAGAGAATTTCCAAATATGGAAGCAAAGCCTAGAGTCAATCATAAAATAAACCCACTAAAGGCATACACATGCACACACACAAGCACATGCACACACACAGATGCACAGGCATACACACATATATCTATGGAATGATGATGATGAGGATGGTGAAGAGGAAAGTAATGAAGAAAAGAAGTAGACATAGACAGTCATGTATATAAATATAAATGCAGGTAGTTAGGACTGGTACAACTGTCTACTTCTTTATATTTTCCTTGTTTTTCTCATGTTCCTAATCTTTATCCCTCTGCTATCACTTAATCTACTACTATATCACACATTATATTTATTTTCCTTTTTTGTTTCGGTCTCTTCACATTTATTCTCTATTCTTTCTTTTTACTCTTCCTTTCCAACTTGTATGCATCCTCACTATTTTTACCTTTGTTTCTTCATAAATTTCCAACCCTTCACTTCTCACATGTATTTCTTTCATTTCATTTCCCGACCATTTTCTTCTTTTTCCTTTCTTTAACCCCCTCCCTGCAATTTCTGCTACCTTTCTCTGCTTCTCCCATTCTCACTTCACCAACCGGAACTTCTTTGGTTATATCTCTGATCTGTCCCTACCTCCTAATCATGCAAATCTCTTCTTTAGTTTCTCAGCCTTTTTGATTAATCAATCCTTTTCATGTTCAAGGTGAAAAAAAAAGATAAAAATCAAGAATGAAAGAAACTAGAAAATGGTTGAAAGGAACTGAGAGATAAAAAAAATAAATGTATGAAAAACAGGTGTAGTAGCATTGAATTTGTCTTTATTGATCTCAGCTGAAAAGTCAAAAGTCATGTCGATGATATTTGCATAATGATGATGTTGATGGTTATAACGGAATATTCTAAAAGTGGAAAAAAAGAAACAAAAAGAAAACATCAGATATTTATAAAGAATCAGTATGAGAGTAATTTGTAATTTTTTCCAAAAATTATAAGAGAAATTGAATGGAATTATTAGGCATAAACATCACAAATTCCTATTTCCTATTTTTCTGACAAACCTGTGGCTTTCTGCTTATGAATTGGGAAATCATTATATATTCCAGATTATAACAGATACCATATGTGAAGGGGGTGAAATTCTGAACATCAAGATCATAATCTGGTTTTAATTTTTATTCTGAAATGCTTTTTCTAACATTGTTAAAGCTTATGAAAAAGTCATGAATGCAACAGCTTCCCAATTCTTATATGAATATTTTATCTTAAGTAAAAATAAATTATTATAGATGCCTTATAGTTGCAAGAGGAACAGTGAAATGACAAGTTCTTCACATAAAAGTAATTTCAAATGTTTATATGAAAAAATTTACTTTCTTACCATAAAAAGCCATATAAAGCACACAATTCATATATAGTATGGATCTCAATGTTTGTGCTTGTCTTAAGACCTGTAATACCTTACATAACCTGCAGTGTTGTACAAGTGCTTCATGAGTAGATAATCTACTGCAATCCAATGTATTAGTTTTTAATATTTCATTTTATATAAAAGGAATTGATATATAATTGTTCCTAGCTTAAGCCTATGACAGCAGTTTTGAGGGGAGGGGTATGATTAATACTATTGACCTCAGTACTTGACTTGTACTTCATTTTATTGATACTAAAAGGATGGAAAGCAAAATCGATCTTGATGGGATTAGAACTCAGAATATGGAGAGCCAAAAGAAATACTGCAATACTTTTTTTTCTAGTGCTCTAATGATTTTGCCAACTTGCTATCATAAATTGTTATATAATAGAAACAACATAATCAACAACAAAAATTTGCATTATTGTTTTGTTTTTTTTTCACTGTGAAAGTGGGTGAAGTAAAATTTTACAGTCTAATATCATGATTTATACGGACCCCTAATTTTAATCATAATTTTGGTGAAAAAAGTGTACTGAATACATAGCTTCATGATACTTTGCATTTGTTTTTACTATCAATCAAATTTTTTTGGCAGTCAACTAAAAGCTCCTTGAAGACTAACTCAGCATGCTCGATGCAAACCAATGAGAAAATCTATGTGAATGAGCCTCAACATGGTTACTGAACATGTAAGAAATGTTATAATATACCATTCTTAATACCTGTTTGAGGATATGGGACTCAAAACAGCCTATGAAGAGATTGGCATAACAAAGGCCTATCTTAGTGACCGTGGTTACCCTGTTAGTTTCTTTGGAGAATTCACCAGAGAAGGAGTAACAAGAGGAGTTGAAAACAAATTCAGCTAAGTGGAGAAGTGTGACAGTACTAGGTTCATGTAAAGAACAAAGGTCAAAGAAATATTTAAGAGCTAAGAGCCTGTTGTGAGTGATGACAGTGCATAGGCATTTTATAAGAATTATGAAGATCCAGAAGAAAATGAAGTTTATTCAGTAGTATCCTTGGTATGTGAAGAAAGGATCAAAACAAATGGTAACATGAGTTTATCAGGGTAGTTAGAGTGGAGTTCAGATACTTTTACAAACAGAAACAATGGGGTGGCCAGAATGGTTGAGTTTGCACAGCTTATGTAGAAAAAAGATAGCAGATATATGTGTTGATGGGGTTAGTAGTAGCAATGAAAGGAGATGCAGAGGAACAGAATATATTCTTGAACAACTGCTGACATTTCCTCTCCCCCAATGTAAGTTTTTGTTCAAAACATCCTTCACTTTTTCCTCATTGTATAAAATATATTTGAATTGTTTGACTTATTTAAATTTAAGTTTCTGGACAAATTGTGATGAGATAACATAAGAATTTGCTTTCATAATATTACTGAAAATAAATATTTTGTGAATTTTTTTTAGACTATTATACTATATGATGCTTTTAGAAAAATTGTTTTGCCATGTTTTTGTGAAGAGTAGAGACATTGTGTAAAGCTTGGTCTTCATAAAATATGTCTAAGATAAATCAGTCTGCAGTAGACTATCGTCTTCAAATCTATTAATCAAAACCAAATTCAAAGGTATAGAGCTTACAACATTTTGTATTGGGGAAAAGCTGTAATGTTCAGGACTTCACCCATGTCCTTAATAGCATGAATAAATTGAAAGTGCTCTCAGTTGGGATAATAAAATTGAGAACATACATCCAACTTGCCAGAAAATCTTACTACTGTGCCTGACCATATCACATGCATGATGAACTTGTTATCATCACCAGTGCTGCTACTGCTGCTGTTACAATGACTGTGACAAAGCTGCTCCCGCTGATGATGTCAATCACCACCATCATCATCATCACTGTTTTACATGTGCTTTTCCATACTAGTAAGGGTTGGTCGAGTTTTCTGAGATAATGTTTCATGGTCAGATGCCGTTCCCATCACCAATACTTTTAATTACCCCTTACATCATTTAGGAACAGAGTGTACCTATAGGAAATCTGTAATACACATGGTATTTATCCAATACAAATCTATTACTGCTTAAATATTATTTTCTCAGAAGATAAGCTTTTATCAAATGACAAGATATTGCTTCAGTAAAAATTCCCACACATAATAAACCTATTGTAATAATGATGCCACAGAAAATATATGAACATTTGGTTGTTTTCAATGTGTTCTGATCACTAATGATAGTTAGTGCTTGACTACAACCTTCATGTTTTTCTATGAAACAAAGTAAAATTAAGGGTCAGTCTTCAGAAAAGCAGGTCATTTTCAATAAAGCCTTTCATTAAGGAGACATTTCCTTGCTGTTTTTAAAAATTTCTCCTGGAAATCAGTGACAATATCAAGCTTTGATGTTCAGAATTTCCTCAGAACTCTCTTTCTTCAAAAAACAGCCTGACTAGTCCATTTTTACTTCATTATTCAATTTATTTCTTCCTTCTTATTTTTGTCATCTTCCACTATCACTTTCAATATTTCTTCCTCCTTCACATCCTCTTTCTTGTTTAGTTTTCTTTCTCTCACATTCTTTAATTTCAGTTCTTCCCTCTCCTTTTTGATTATCCCTTCTCACTTCCTCCAATTTTCATTCTACTTTCCTGTATCTCTTTTTCTTCTGTCACTTTCTCTTAATTATTTTTTACCTCCTGAAATCCTCCTCAACATCTATCTTTGTGTGTACATGTGTGTGCATGCATGTGTTTGTGTATAGGTGTGTCTATGTGTGTGCACGCATGTGTGTATGTGTGTGTTTGTGTGTGCACGCATGTGTGTGTGCACGCATGTGTGTGTGTGTATATATATATATATATATATATATATATATATATATGTGTGTGTGTGTGTGTGTGTGTGTGTGTCTGTGTATCATTTTTATTATCACCCCCCACTTCTTCTCATCCCCCATCCCCAATCAATTTTCTCTCTCTACTAAACTTGTCAGTTTATACTCTTTCTATTCCACCAACCTCTCATTATCTTCATTTTTATATGCACACACACACACACAACCTTGTCTTACATGCACACATAGCCTCTCAGTCTGTCTCTCTCTCTCACACACACACTCTCTCTAACACATAGAAAATAACTCACATGAACAGCATTTCATTAATTCTCTATCTTCTTTTCTCTCTCTCTGCCCCTTCTCTCTCTCTCTCTCTCTCACACACACACACACACACATTCATACAAATATACATACATTTTTGCATGCCTATTCCACAACCCAAAATACTCAACTTCTCCTTAAAGCACACATTCCCTCTCCTTACTTCTCTCCTTCCTTACATACATAACAGCTTTCCCAGCATCTCATTTCAACAACATAAGGCACCTGTCATTCTACATCATTTTTACCTTACTGCTACACTCCCTCCCTTGCTATCATTCATCCAAGAGTCTCCACAGAAAATATGGTCAATCTTTTCTCCTGCAACTTCACAGTTCTCTTCTTTGGAACTCATCGATTCTATCTCTCTGTTACACAACCCTCACTCATACATAGTAAACAGATGGAAATCCGTAGGGAACAAATAAGCCACACCCAAAGTGGAACCAACACTTTCCTTCTTTCCTCCCCTTCCTATCTCCCTATCTCTAATTTTCTTCTCTTTCCTTCTCTTTCGCTCCAAATATCATACTACGCATAGAGTAGCCCTAAAGTGCTTTGTGCCTAGATTCTGTACAACACAAAAACAAATCACTTACTAAATTGAACAAATGTTTTAAATATCTGTATACATCCATATTCCTAAATTCACACGCACGCACATACATATATATATATGTATGCATATATCTATATAAATATATATGTGTGGATATACATGAACATACATATGTATGCATATACACACATATATATGCATATATATATATATACATACACATTTATAATATATATATATTTAGAGATAGATTAGATAAACAGACAGATAGATATATAAAGGCAGTGCTCCAGCATGGACGCAATCAGATAACTTAAACAAATAACAGAATAAAAGAATATGTATATGTGTGTATATATATATATATATATATATATATATATATATGTATGTGTGTGGGTGTGTTATTTCTTTACTACCCACAAGGGGCTACACACAGAGGGGAGAAACAATGACAGACAAACGGATTAAGTCGATTATATCGACCCCAAAGCCTAGTACTTATTCTATCAGTGTCTTTTGCCGAACCGCTAAGTTACGGGGACAGAAACATACCAGCATCGGTTGTCAAACGACATTGGGGGGACAACACACACATATATACGACGGGCTTCTTTCAGTTTCTGTCTACCAGATTCACTCACAAGGCTTTGGTTGGCCCCAGGGTATAGTAGAAGACACTTGCCCAAGGTGCCATGCAATGGGACTGAACCTGGAACCATGTGGTTGGTAAGCAAGCTACTTACCACACAGCCACTCCTGCACGTATGATATATAAAAGTTTTTAGAATACTATCAATATAAACATAAATGCACACATATTTACTTCCCACCCCCATGCCACATATATGTATGTGTGTATGTGTGTGTGTATATATATATATATATATATATATATATATATATATATATATATATATATATATATATATATATACATATCTTTATTCTTTCTTTCTGTTTTTCACTTGTTTCAGTCATTAGATGGTGATCATGCTAGGGCACCACCTTGAAAGATTTTTAGTTGAATGTTTTGACTTCCAGTAGTTATTTATTTTTTTAAAGTCTGGCACTTGTTCTATCAGTCTCGTTTGCTGAACTGATAAGTTATGGGGACACAGACACATCAATCCATGCTGTCAGGCAGTGGTAGTGGACAAACAAAGACACACATGTGCGCGCGCACACGCACGCACGCACGCACGCACGCACACACGCACACACACACACACACGCACATGATGAGCTTCTTCCAATTTCAGTCTACCAAATCCACTCACCAGGCTTTGGTCTGTCCTAGGCTATAGCAGAAGACATTTGCCCAAGATGCCATACAATGGGACTGAACCTGGAACCATGTGGCTGGAAAGCAAGTTTCTTACCACACAGCCACACCTCTGCCTGTATGTGAGAGGTTGCTTAAAAGTTCCTGGCTTTAAGAATATTGTGAATGGCTTGGTTGGAGGCCCAACCTTCCAAGTTCTTTTACAGTGCTTAGAAAATCTGAAGGACTACTGCAATAAGTGTGTGAATCTGAGAGGGGAATATACTGACTAAAATCATAATCAAGTGGATCTCTTGTATTTTCTTTTACTTAAAGCCAGGAACTTTTCAGCACCTCCCCACCTTCTAAACTTCATTCACAATGTCATAGTCAATGTGAGCACATATTTGGAGAGATTTGCTCAAGGTAGTGCATTTAGGGTTTGAACCTACAACAACCAGCTGGTTGCAAGCTGAACACTACCTACACAGCTATGCTTGCAGTATAGAAAAATATAATTCAAACACAGACATGTTCTTAATACATTTAAAAGAAAACTGGTTTCCATTTATGTGTGTATTTATGTGTGTATGTATGCATGCGTGTATGTGCATACATGCATGTATGTACGTGCATATGTATGTGCATGCATGTGTTTCCACAGATATAAGTGTGTGTTAGTAGATATTTGAAGTATGTCACATGAGTGCAAATGTAAAGGTATGTAATCTAAATGTTATATGCAGCCGTTTCTTTTCGTCTCTAAGTTCAAATCCCACCAGACCTGGTTTAAATATGATTTTATTTCATTGTTTCGGGCTATTTATTTATATTATTCATTTTTCTGTTGTAATTACTCCTTTCACTTTCTAAATTTCTTTTCATTGCTCCTTTTTCTCCTTCCACTCTCTCTCACTATTACTGCTTTGTTGCTCTCTCTCTTTCTCTCTCTCTCTCTAATTTAACCTTCAGAATTGTCACCCTTCCCTTGTTATAAACTATCTTTTACTCTCTTCTCTCTCTCACACCATCTTGTTTCTCTATATCTTTATACCTTTCTCATCCTATCTTTCTTCATCTATTTACCTCTACCTGAGTGTATGTAGTTCCCTACTAGATTACCGCTAACTGCATGTCACGTGCAAGTCTGTTGTAATGAGAGAACCTTGGAAAGAAGCACACGTGCATTTACACCCACACACCCACCCACATAGACACACACACACACACATTGATTAGCATCCATCTCTCGATGTTCCTTGTTAAAGCTTGAATTTTATCAGGGTGTTTTTTCTTCTTCCTTTGCATCATGCCGGCTTGCATCTTTTGTTGGCTTTACTCTGTAGCCTTTGTTGTTATTTATATTGTAGTGTTGTTTTGCTGCTGCTGTTGTTGTTCTTGCTACTGCTGTTCTTGATGATGATATTATTATTGCAGTGTTTTTCATTTCGCTTTTGTTGCCATTAATCACCATCATTATCATCATCATCATCATCATTATCATTATTTTATAGCATTTGCTGTTGTTGTTATTGTATTTACTGTTGGTGTCATTTTGATGATGCTCGTAACTACTGTTGTTTCTGTTACTGATGTTGCTGTGACTCTTTGGGTTTTGTTGTTGCAGGTGCTGCTGTTGTTTTTATCATTTATTGATACCATCATTGCTGTTATTCTCACTGTTGTTGTAGTCATTAATTAGATTTTAAAGAAAATTATTGTTGTTGTAGATGCTGCTATGTTATTATTGTTATTCTTCTTGAGGTGACTGTTGTTGCCCTTGTTATTATTAGTCATTCATCATGGTTGCTTAGCCCTAGGCCAGTACTGACTTAACAGATCAACAATCAAAAGTGTTCTAGCCATGACCATCATGATTCTTTATTTGTATATCAGGGACTATATTTTTCACTGATCCCATCTTTAATACAGTTGTGTGTGGTTTTGAGTGAAATTTAACTGCTACTTCTAGCATATTAAGCAACAGCTACTACTTGCCCAGATGAAAACATTTTTTAATTGCCTTTGTTGTCAATTTTGTATATAAATTTATTGTTGTTGTTGTTATAGCTGATATTGTTATTATTATTGTAATCTTTGGTGTTGTAGTAAATGAAACAACTTTGTCAATAAAGACATGTTTTCTTATTCCAAACACATTCAGAGAAATATAAAGAACAACACCAACAAATGAAAAATAAAGAAATTTAAATATATGAAACACACATATACACGTAGATACATACACATGCATACAAACATATACAAAAACATACACACATAGATGTTTTGAGATTGATTATCAAGGAACTCTAGTTTGTGCCTTGCATGTAATTGCTGCTGTCTCAATTTGCAATGGTCATGGTTATGATATTGCTTATTATTTACTCTAGATCAATCCTGACTGAGCAGGCTTATGATCAATGACATTCCAGCCATCCTGAATTTTGTTTTGGATTATATACTATAACATTATCAAACATATCCTTTCCTTATTTAAAGTAAGAGAATGTATGAAATGTGAAAGAGGTCTGGCTAATCTTCCTTGCAGTTTGAGCAACTATGAAGATCATGTTTCATTTACTCATTATTATTTCTATTGTAGTTGTGGTTTCTGTTGTTGTGACGATTGCTATTGTTACTGGAATTAGTATTGTTGTCTTAATTATTATTTTAGTTCAGAACACTGAAACTTTCAGAGGCGATGACAAAGGACCAAGACATCTGGCAGATGTCTCAGAGAGGATCTGTTCTCCCCAACAAATGTGTTAAGGCCACTTCCCTGATGAAGAGTACTGGCCTGCAAGAGTCCTATGCCAGTGCCATGTAAAAAGCACTCTTGCTGCTGCCATGTTAAAAGCACCCACCACACACTGTACAGTAGTTGGTGTTATGAAGGGCCTCCAGCTATAGAAACCAAGCCAAATCAGACTGGAACCAGCTCTGGTCAAACAGACCAACTCATGCCAGCATGGAGAGCAGATGTTAGAGGATGATGATGATGATGATTAACCTAACCCTCTTTTATTTTAAATTTTAATTGACTGGTCGTGTTGCTAATGTAATCATAGTTATTCTCTTCTAGTTGCTGCTAATTTTGTTGTAGAGTTCTAACCCATGTGGATGCAATTGTTATTGTTATTCATTCTTATCAATCTAGACAATTGAGGATATGTTTCTGTTGCGCTAAGCAATCCTCCTCCATATATGATATCCAGTGCTTTAAGCATGGACACCTGCAGCAGTTGGCCGGGCCTCATTGCTAATCTAAGTATGCTTTGGCTTGATGTTGATAAATAAATAGTATAAGCCACAATACATTGTTTTGCCAAGGGGTCTATAATACTCTTAACACAGCATAGATGATATTGCACCAAGAAAATTGTTTAAAAGTTGAATGTTTATCCACAAGTGTTTGTTATATGTTGGAATACATTGTAATTGGGATTGGTATGATTTTTCATTTATTGTTCTCTTTCTACTCTGTGTATTCTTCTTCTGAAGTTCTTAACAGATCATAAAAGCAGCTCAATTTTGAGTCAATACTAGTAAGTATCATTTCAATTTATGTGTGTGCAGTGCAGGGCATGCTTAAGAGGGCACTCTTAAGAATCAACCTATGAAAAAGTCTGTAAGTCACCCCTTCCATGTTGTAGGTATTATACAATGATTGTTGTTGCTATGATTGTATGACCCTAGGTCCATCTTAATCCGGCTGGACCATGGCAAGTAGGTAGTAATTGTTGTTGTATGTTGATTGTTGTTGGCTAGCTCCAGTTCTTGTTTAAATGAGACTGTATGGTGTCTCATTTAAACAAGAAACACCATACAGTGGCTGCTATTTCTGGTAGGCCAAGTGACCATGTGTATGCTCATTCCTTGGCTTATTATTATTATAGTTGGTGGTGGTGTGGTTATTGTAATCATTGGTGCTAATGTTGTTATTGCTGTTGTTGGTGGTGGTCGTGTGATTATTACTTTCATAAGTGCTAATGTTACTAATTGTTGTTTCTTGTTGTCATTATTGATATTGTTCAGTAATTGCTGTTGATGTTGCTATAGCAACTGCTGTAGTAATTGTCACTGATGATGATGTTACCATTCCAGGTTTTCTAGGTATTCTGGCTCTAAAGTAATGCAAAGTACTTTGTTACTTGCAGTTTCACAATTATTCTCACTACTACTCCTACAGACACCAATGACAATAATATAAATCACCTCCTCCACTCCTATCTTCTAATGAATTCATTACCACTGCCTCCCCTCCTCTTTCCTTTTTTTCTTCTCCTTCTCCTAAACCGGTAACACTACTATAGTATCATCACTGTACCATACTCCAACACTCCATTCACAAACTATACCACCATCACTCCACCATTTCACACTCACTGTTGAACTACTACAATGGCTACAACCACCACCACAACCAAACAAGAGCAACCATTACAACAACAGCAACTACAACACTGCTCAAGTCAACAAAAGAACCTTTATAGGTATATTACCCAATGCTAGAAATAGCAACCAATTGTCCCTCAAATTTTATTCAAACATCTTGGGAAAAGGAAGGAGCATTAGATATTGTAGTTTTCCTTATATACCCTAAAAAATGTTGTGGCCATAACGGGAATGTCTTTGGCTATAAATTTGTTCAATTAGTATTGAATTAGGGATAATTAACAACAGCAATCCTTGCCACCATTCCTACCATAAACAACAACTTTGTCACAAGCTAATGAAGAAACCTCTGCAGAGTTGCTCTTCCTGTTAGAAATAGCAGCAAAATTTTTCAACTTGCAGCCTAATATTATAAAAATAGGAACAGCATATAAGATAATGTAGCCCTACATACACTATGCATAAAGAAATTACAAGATGGCCATGGATGAAATGCCCTCCATCAAGGTTCTGCTTGGTTAAAGCTAACCTGGGGGGGGGGCTAAACAGCAGAAATAAGATCAATAACAAAAACAAACACTGTGTCAGTTCAATACCTACATCTGTACTGCTGCACTCAGCTCCCACGTGTCTTTCATCCATTATCACCACTACCAACACTACCCTGCTTCATACTTTGCCCTTGTTCACAAACACACACACTACTTCCTTACATTACTCCACACCTACCACATCCCTACTCTCGAATGCAGCTTGACATTTAACAATGCCACTGATGATGTTGACAATACTGATGACTGAAGTAGAAGATAGAAAGGAAAGGGAAAGAGAGTGAAGAAGAAAAAAATCTGATGCTGAGTGAAGAACACATTGAGGAAGGTTAATGGTGCGTGATTTATTATTATTAAAAGAAATTACTATACTACTACTACTACTACTACTAGCACTACTACCACCATCATAACCACCACCACCATGCAGGAGTGACTGTGTAGTGAGAAGTTTGTTTCCCAACCACATAGTTCTGGATCCAATCCCATGGGTGGCACCTTGGGCAAGTGTCTTCTACTATAGCCACAGGTTGGTCAAAGCCTTGTGAGTGGATTTTGTAGAAGGAAACTTAAAGGAATTGCCATAGTTCATTCAATAATGGCTATGTCTGAAGAGCGCAAGGTTACATAATTGGATTGTTACTTAACACTCCACAGAACTCCTAGTGAGAAACTGATTGGTAAGATTGGCCGTATTGAATATATAATACTGTACATTTTGATTAATACATATATATATATATATATATATATATATATATATATATATATACATATATATGCATGTCTTTGTGTTTGTGTTTGTCCCCCACCACCAGTTGACAACTGGTATTGGTGTGTTTACATACACATAACTTAGTGGTTCAGCAATAGAGGTGGATAGAATAAGTACCAGGCTTAAAAAAAGTACTGGGGTCGATTCCTTTGATCAAAATTCTTCAAGGCAGTGCTCCAGCATGGCAGCAGTCTAATGACTGAAACAAGTAAAAGATAAAAGGTTATTATTAGAGTGGTGAGAAAGCAGAAGCTTTAAAATGCTAGTAAAAGTGTTTTGTGGAATTTGTTTTGACTTCTATGTTCAAATCCTCCAATGGTCATCTTTAGCTTTCGACCTGTTAGGGTTGCTATAAAGAAGTACCAGTAAAGTATTGAAGTTGATATTATTGACTAATGCTCTCCTTGCAATATTGTTGGCTTTGTGCCTATATATAAAATAATAGAGCATTGAAAAATATTGCTTCGCTCTTTGCATTCTTAATTCAAATTTTACTGAAGTTCACTTTGCCTCTCATGCTTAGGGATTGATGGTACTGGCTAATAACCTCTCCTCACATTTTCTGACTTTGTACCTAAATCAGAAACTATAGTAGTGAGCTGGCAGAATCATTAGCAGGTAAGACAAAGTGAATAGCAGCATTTCTTCCAGTTCTTTACAGTCTGAGTTCAAATCCCAGTGAAGTTAATTTTGTCTTTCATCCTGTTGGGGTCAATAAAATAGAATAGCTGTCAAGTAGTGGGGGTCAATGTAATAGACTTGTGCCTTCTCAAATTTGCTGGCCTTGTGCCTAGAATTTTTATTTATCCCACTTATTAGTAGTAGTATCAGTACTTCATTTGTTGATAGTAAAGGAAAGACTATCACATGACAGGGAGAGAGGAAAGGGAAGAGGACAGAGAGGAAGCAAGAGAGAGGAGAGAGAACAAGGTAGCAATCAGAGGGTATAAAGAATGGAAAAAAAGTGACAAAAGAGAAAGGTAAAATTACTAAATGATGGTGACTAAGATAGTAGTACTGAAGAAATCACATGGAGAAAAAAAGGATCAAGGGAAGAAAAGAGGAGAGGATAAGTTGATGAAAATCATTACAGTTGATGGAGTAGTAGGGTAGAAGAAGAGGGTACTGGTGATGTAAGTGATCTAGTAACAGAAAAGAAAGAAAAGAAAAAGCTTTCATACTTATTCTGAGCCAAACTGAGGGTAAACAATAACATAATGTGTTTTGTCTTCTAAAACAGTAGGATATTTGGCTACTGTCTCTAGCAGATAAGAGGCTCCTTCATTAGCAAGGAAATGGTGATACTGATGAAGGTGATGAAGATAAGGATGATAAAGATGATTGGGCTGATGAGGAAGATGATGATGATGATATTGCTGCATATAGTGATAATGAGAAAAAAGAAAGAGGGATGATAATGACAAAGATAACGATGAAGATGGTGGCAATTATGTCACTTAAGATGATGGGGATGGCAAAGATGGTAGCTATAATGAGGAGATGATGAGTAGAAGATGATGGTGATGGTATTGACAATGATGCTGATAGTGGTGACAATGATGGGGTCCATACTGAGATGTTGCTGATGATGCATAGAATAGGTTAGTTAAGCTGAGAGAACTCTAGTAGGAAGAAAGCAGGAGGGAGATGTAAGCAAGGCTAAAGTAGAAGCCAATCAGTGAGGAAAGAGGAGGAAGAGGGAAGGCAGGAGGAAAGAAAAAAGTGAAAGGGAAGGAAATAGAAAGATGGGTTCATGTGTGCAATGTTTTGTAAAAATATTCCTTCTTTTCATTGATTATTTACTTTCAATGACACTAATTTCAAGCAGAGGAGGGGGGAAATGTGGAATTGTTAGTGTCAGTACTGTTGTTGTTGTTGTAGTAGTGATGGTGGTGGTGGTGGTGGTGGTGGTGGTGGTGGTGGCGAATGGTACTGGTGAAGATGGGTGGTGGTTATAGAGTTAGTTGTTGTTACTATTATTGTGGTTTAGGCCCAAGTCAGTCATGAATGAGTAGACCTATAATCAAAGACGTTCCCACATGACCATCCTGTCCTTCCCTTGGGTGTGTTAAGGGTATTGCACAGTGGGAACTACATCATCCAATGATTTATTTCATTTTTAAGACAATATTATGTGATTTAAGGGAGATTTTGCTGGCATTTCTAGCAATAAAACTAGCCATTAAGAGGCTGCCATGTTGGTTTGAGTAGTGAAGATTGTTGTTGTTGATATTATTTAGCCCTAAGTCAGCCAGTTCGTGCAGACCTGTAGTCAAAACCAATCCAACCATAGCTATCCAGTTGTTTTCCTTTGCACTGGGAAGCCAGGAGTAGATTATCTAATATGTCCTTTTCCAATATGGTAGTTTGTAATTTGAAGGAGATTTTGACTGTGATTTTTAGCAGATTGGACAACAATATAGAGACTCACTTGATGGCTCATTGATAAGGGTGGTGGTTATAGTAATAGCTGAGAGAGTAAAAAAAAGGGTGATGGTGATGGTGGTTGTGGTGGTTGCCATTGTAATGGTAGGTAACAATAGGGTTCATTTTGTGGTTGGGGTGGTGAGAGGGAATATAAAAAAGGGACACCACTTACACTCCCTTTCTTCATCCCTCTCCACCCCGGCCTACTCACTCTTCTGTCATGATCTTTTTTTGGATCTCCTTCATCTGGTTCAATTTATTTAATTCAGTCTTCTGTACTCCACCATCACCATATCATCATCCTCTTCAACATCATGGCAATCACCATCACAATCAGTGGCACTAAGGTTACAACCATTACTGTCTCAACCACTATCATTATCACCATTACCATCTCTAGTACCACCTTCACCACCATCACAATCATGACTGTCATCTCTAGGACCATTCCTTATAGTATCAACACCATCGTTATCAGTATTATTAGGAATTCCACCACCACCACTAGCACGCATCAACTTCACCATCATCACATCACCACTTCCACCACCATCATCATCAGTAAGTATTACTGCCAGCAACAATACCTCCATTACACCAACATCCACATGAACTCTATCCAATACCACCACGACAACAAGCACCTCACCATCATCACCATCATTGTGGCTGTCTATGCTACTGCAGTTGCCACCACCACTGCCATCACTGCCATCTTCAGTACCACAAGCAGCTCATATAGTCTGTCATGATTTTCCTTTGTATTCAAGGTTGAGAGGGGGCTGTTTTCTGTGTTGAACACACTAGTAACTACACAACAATCAATGAAACAATAAGGTTTACCTGAGAGGTGTGCTACATTTGGAACTTGGAGTAGGCATATGTGCATACAAACCTGAGTGCATGTGTATGTATATGCATATGTGACCGATAATGCTTTGTTATTTATTGGTTGTTTTTTTTTACTTTTTCTTCCTCTATGTTCTCAAATCTAGATCCAGTTGTTGTTATTTAGCCTCAGGTGAATTGTGATGAAGCAGTCCTGTGATCAAAGAGTGATTCAAAAATGGTCGTTTTATCTTTTATTTTCCCTTTTCTCAGACGCTTTGTACATCATGTCACATTATCCAATGCATTCTTTTTTAAAGACAGTATGAGGGAGAATAGGCTGTTATTTCTAGCACAAGGTTATTCTGATAGTTCATCTTAGAATCTATAAGATATTGTATGTAAAAGACATAATGCTTACATCCACCCATACATATAGTTTAAGTTAAAAATCCGTGATATATTCTGTAAAACATTGAAATATAAAACCAATGATTTATTAATCAAAGTAACTCCCAAAAATGTCTTATGTATGCAAAAAACAGAAAAAAGGTATAGGCACATGCCTGAAAAGGTTACAGAAAATGAGAAAGCAACCATAATCTGGGATATGCCAACATACACAGATAGAGAAATTAAGGCCAACAGGCCAAATATAGTTGTCAGATCACCAAGTAAAAAAATGCTTTCTAATTGATGTATCAATACCAACAGATGACAATGTTTCTCTAAACGAAAGAGAAATTTTCAAAATACAAAGATTTTGAAATAAAGGAAACTCGAATGTGTAGCTTAAAAACAGAAACAATTCCTATCATAATAGGTGCATTAGGTATGATAAAAAAACATTCAGTGAAATACATAATAAAAACATGAGGACTAACAAGTATATATAACATACAGAAAATAGCACTACTAAGCACCACACACATCCTACATAAAACACTTTCAATACAGTGAAAATAAGAGCACCACAACAAACCACAGCACATACCCAAGGCACACACAGCTGTGCTTAGTAGTGCAGTGAAAGCACATGATAAAAATAAGACTACTGAATAATAATAATAATAATAATAATAATATATATGGTATGTAAAAAATGCCACAGAACCACTATTACTTTTACTATCAATGATTGGGCACAACTGAAGATGATAGTTTTTTTACCTTGCAACTCTGTTATCAGGTCTCATTTCCATTGTCTCATAGTTTCTTGAATATCTGTTTTGATATTGTTTCCAGTGCTTCTATGACAGCAGAGATAACTTTCACCCGAATGTCATTGTGATTTTTTTTCTTTGGACAATTCCAGATACTTTTCAATCTTTTCTGTTGCTTTCATTTCAACCTTGCAACTATTTTATCATTTATTATTAAAGGTAGTGGAGCAGAATAAAGAATAAAGTCCCTGTTGGCTATATCCATGATCTTATTGATTTCACATCACCCTTAGCTTCCTACAGGTTACATCAACAGGCCACCATCACAGTGAAACGAAGCTAGCAAAAATTAAAAACACCTTCACCTCAATATACAAAAGGTACAGGAGTGACTGAAGGAATCTCTACATGGTTACTCAACCTGCTAAACATGGCAGCCAAATCTCCCATATATTATACACTACTGTTTTCAGTAAGGATATCTGAGCTAATATAGTCCAGTTTAACTTTAAAAATGATGAGATAGTTATAGTTAAACTGTCTTTGATCATAGGCCAGCTTTGCCAGGGTTGACCTTCGGTTATCTAACAGCAATAAAAAAAAGTATAGTTTGTAGTTGTTACAGATTTCAATCCATGTGATCCCTGTTGCAACACATGCAATTCATCCTAAACCCCATATCTACAACACCACTTAGGGGAACCTCTACATATTTATTTGTGGTAATTGGTGTTACGCAAAACTACATGAACAATTTCCTATCCAAATGTTTAGCCTACCTTTTAGTGCTAGTACTTTTTCAAAGATGCAAAGATCATATATATACTAACATGCTCATGTCGTTAAAAATGTCAACAGCTTTATTAATGATAGAAAATGGTGCATCAACACAATGGGAGAGACCATTGCTAAATGTCAGCAATCTAGTCAATAAATGTACATAGGCAGAATAGAAGCACTTGAAGAATTAGATATAGTTGTACTATCTTGATTGAAAATATCATCTACATAATGTGCATGTATGTACATATACATAAATAATGGCATATATACATACTTAAATATATATACACATATATATGTACACACATATATGTATATATACATAGATATATACATACACATGAATATATATATATACACACACATGTATATATATTTATATATATATATACATGTGTATGTTTGTATATGTGTATATATATATATATATATATGTATGTATATATATAAGTAACAAAGATGTACAGGTGTCAATTCATTACAGCTGTTTCAAGCAGCTCCATTTAATTGATTGAAGATAGAAAATGGAGCTGCTTGAAATGGCTGTAATTAATTAACACCTGTACATCTTTGTTACTTATTTATATTCTGCTCATCTAAGTTGGAATCTGCACTTCGGAAATACTATAGAAAGTGCCTTTATATAAAAAATATATAAAAAGTACATATATATATATACCTGGATATATACATATATATGTATATATATACATGTGTATAAGAGCGTAGGCTTGAAAAAAATACTTTTCCATTCTTCCCAAGTGTTAAACTAATACTTTTCTCAAGTTCCAAATGTGAATTTGTCTGTGTTAACTACATCCCAAAGACGGAGCTTTGTATCTTTGTTGGAAACTGGCTCCCTCCTCAGTGGAAGATTTATAATAATTAAAAGATAGAAGAGACACATGCAAGTGCCTCCAGGCACATGATGTAGGCCTCTGTGTTGAATCTAAGGCTGTGTGGGAAGAGGAATGGAGGCATAATGTCACCATCACTAGTGATGTTGACTGGATGTTTGATTTTTATCACTCTCAGTACATGTTTTGGGGACACAGCAAACATTCAGATTGACACCCAAACACTCTCAAATGTTCGTACAGCATGTCATTTCTAAATTTCTGGCAGAGTGAATTGCATCATGGTGCTGTTTTTCTCACAGATGGTGCCCAACTAACCCTACTATACTGTGTAGTTGACAAAATCAAAAACAAACAATGCACATGCACGAAATTAAATATATAAAGTGGCGACAATTTACACATCGCACCCTATATATTTATATATATATATATACACATACATGTATACACTCATACATTGGTGTTCACTATTTATATACACCTGTGGATGTGCATACATATACATATGCACATATGCATGTGTGAGTGTGTGAATGTGTGTGCATGCATGCATGTTTGTTTAATTTTTAAAATTGATGAAATTAGTAAAATATGTTATCCTTTACTTGATAAAGGAAATTAGGGGGTGTATGAGAAAGAGCAATAAGGAGAAAATGAACTAAAATGAAAAAATAAAATTGTAGTGTGTACATATATATATCTATATATATATATATATATATATATATATATATATATATATATATACCCAATGACTGGTGTAGCAGCATCATAGTCAACTGCTACAAAGGTAAAGGTGACGCTTTAGATACAAATAATTACAGAGGCATGAAGCTGTTAGATCAGGTTATGAAAGTTACAGAGAGGGTCATAGCCCAACTAATTAGGGAGCGAATCAATTTAGATGAGATGCAGTTTGGGTTCATGCCAGGTAAAAGCACTACTGATGCCTTATTTCTAGTGAGACAGTTGCAGGAGAAATACCTAGCTAAGGATAAACCTCTGTACCTGGCTTTCGTTGACATGGAGAAAGCCTTTGACAGGGTCCCTCGATCCCTTATCTGGTGGTCAATGAGGAAACTTGGGATAGAAGAATGGTTAGTGAGAGCTGTGCGAACCATGTACAGAGATGCTGCCAGTAAGGTGAGGGTTGGAAATGAGTACAGCAATGAATTCCGGGTAGAGGTAGGGGTCCACCAAGGTTCCGTCCTCAGCCCCCTCTTATTTACCATAGTCCTCCAGGCAATCACAGAGGAGTTCAAGACAGGTTGCCCCTGGGAGCTCCTCTATGCTGATGACCTTGCCCTAATTGCGGAGTCACTATCAAAACTAGAGGAGAAGTTTCAGGTGTGGAAGCAAGGTCTAGAATTGAAGGGCCTTAGAGTCAACCTAGCTAAAACCAAAATCCTAATAAGTAGGAAGGTAGATAAAACACAAACCCCTTCAGGTAGATGGCCCTGCTCAGTATGTAGAAAAGGAGTAGGTAGTAACTCTATAAGATGTACCCGGTGCAAGCTATGGACACATAAGAGGTGCAGCAACATCAAAGGCAGGTTAACTAGCAAGTTAGTTTTTGTTTGTGGCAGATGTTCAGGTGCAATAAAGACTGCAAACAAACAGGAAACAACTTCTATCTCATTCCAGGGTGAAAAACTAGAGGTAGTCGATAGCTTCCGCTATCTGGGCGACCAAGTTAGTAGTGGGGGTGGGTGCGCTGAAAGTGTAGCTGCTAGAATAAGAATAGCCTGGGCAAAGTTTAGAGAGCTCTTACCCCTGCTGGCGACAAAGGGACTCTCACTCAGAGTAAAAGGCAGACTGTATGACGCATGCGTACGAACAACCATGCTACATGGCAGTGAAACATGGGCTGTAACTGCTGAGGACATACGTAAGCTCGCAAGGAATGAAGCCAGTATGCTCCGTTGGATGTGTAATGTCAATGTGAATACCCGTCAGAGTGTAAGTATCTTGAGAGAAAAGCTGAACATTAGAAGCATCAGTTGTGGAGTGCAAGAGAGACGATTGCGCTGGTATGGACATGTGGTGAGAATGGATGAGGATAGCTGCGTGAAAAAGTGCCACACCCTAACAGTTGAGGGAACCCGTGGAAGAGGTAGGCCCAGGAAGACCTGGGCTGAGGTGGTGAGGGAAGACCTTCGTACATTGGGCCTCACCGAGGCGATGACTACTGACCGAGACCTTTGGAAATGTGCTGTGCGTGAGAAGACCCGGCAAGCCAAGTAAGATCGTTGCCAGTGCCCCTGGACTGGTTCTTGTGCGGGTGGCACATGAGATGCACCATTCTGAGCGTGGCCATTGCCAGTACCACCTGACTGGCTCCTGTAGGATTTTCGAGCGAGATCGTTGCCAGTGCCCCTGGACTGGCTTGTGCGGGTGGCACATAAAAGACACCATTTCGAGCGTGGCCGTTTTTCGTGCGGGTGACACGTAAAAGCACCCACTACACTCTCTGAGTGGTTGGCGTTAGGAAGGGCATCCAGCTGTAGAAACTCTGCCAAATCAGACTGGAGCCTGGTGTTGCCATCCGGTTTCACCAGTCCTCAGTCAAATCGTCCAACCCATGCTGGCATGGAAAGCGGACGTTAAACGATGATGATGATGATGATGATGTTCACATAACATCAATATATGTGGTAAGTGAACAATAATATTTTGAAAACAAAAGTGTTTAATATTACATTTCATATAGATATTTATGTGTCAAACTGATAAAGTAGATACAATTTACAATAAAAATTTGCAGTTTTATTTTGAATAAAATGTCAGTGTAAACTTAACCATGCCAAAACTAGCCTCACCTGTGCTGATGCCATGTAAAAAACACTCTGTCCACTCTGTGGAGTGGTTAGTGTTAGGAAGGGCATTCAGGCATGAAAACCATGCCAAAATAAACAGTGAAGCATGGTGTAGTCTTTTGCTTAGCCAGCTCCTGTTAAACAATCCAACTCATGCCAGCATGGAAAGCAGACGTTAAATGATGAAGATGACCATCAAGATAACCTTTCCTGGAGATAGCACTATAAATAGTTTTGGCAACAATGTCTTGTCTCTTAGAAAGGGAGTAATACATTATGGACATCTTTGGACACCTGAAGTTGATGAGATCGTTCACTTTGTGATGGTGCAATTGACCTTTTGCTTCACAATGTGGAGCTTTGGAAGCATTCTTATCTCTTTTGTTGATCAGTGTTTAGTAGTTATCATCTGTTCCATACACACAAATGTTTGTATATATGTATGTATGTATGTATGTATGTATGCATGTATGTAGGTGTGTGTTTGTATGTGTGTAAATATATATCTATGTATGCAAGCATATAGGTCCTCTGAACTGTCATAGCTTGCAGTCACTTTCTATCATTCTGATAGCTCACTATCATTCTGTGCAACACTGCACCATAAAGCACTGCAGCTGCTTAATTGACATAAGCAAATCAAACAAACAAACTATACAAGAATACTTGACTGAATAAAAAGTGCAGCAACAAGTGACTTTGATTCATTTCAGAAAATAATAATAGAAAAAGTGGTAGTAGTGGTAATAACAATAATAATAATAATAATAATAATAATAATAATATAAACTCCTGCCTACAAAATACAATCAAAACCAAAACATGTATAACATACACAATACAAAATAATAGGAAATCTACAGCAAAAAGAAGAAGAAATAAGAAACAAAACAACTGTTGCTCCAAGAGCACAATTAGAACAACAACAGCCATGAATGCTATAAAAAATATAAACAATAACAACAAGGAAGCTAGCAAAAATGAGAAGAGGGAAAAAAACACACACACACACACTTAAAAGTAGGGATTTCATCTTGGGACCTCGAATGCTATGCAGCACTTTGCTGGTTCATTCTATGAATAATCTATGTTCTGGCATTAAGGCTATTAGTTACAGCAACAGTTCTTGCAACTACTCTTACCTTTTAAATCTACTCCTCCCAATTCTACTTAAAAATCTTTCACAAACATCCTAAACCCTTACTCCACACCACCACCTAGTTGTCTCTGCACCTTTTCTTTCCTTTTCTTTGCATCTATTTTTCATAACCCTCTTCCCATGTACAAACACCACTACTACTATTGCACAACTAACAATACTACTACTACAACAACTATTCTCCTTCATCCCTCTTCACCCACATTTCACTTGTTTTCTTCCCCCACTTTCACTCTCCCCCCTCCCTGCCCTTCCATCATTTTACCTCAGTCTTTTAAGCCGGAAGATGGTGCATAGCTACGGAAACAGCAGTTAAAAGCTGCATTATGTTAGAGAAAGGTTCCTTTAATGTTTTTTACCTCGTTTTCTATTATCATTATTATTATTATTACTATTATCATTATTATTATTACTATTATTATTATTATCATTATTATATTAGTAAATCTATTTCACATTTTATTTATTTCATTTAAGTTTCATTAATGATTTTCTTTCTTTGTGTCTTTTATCTACTTCATTTACCAAGTTATTTTACTAGTTTATTCATGTGTGTACGCATGCATAAATATATGTGTACATAGACATACATGCATACACATACACACACACACAACGCACATATATATACATGTACATGTAGATACACACATACAAACATAGAGATATATGTGTGTATCTATGTGTATATTTATATATCCTATTTATTTGATAAGTTTATCAAATTGTACATTTGTTGCTATACTGTCACTACTACCATCACCACCATTATCCCCTCCTTCTATGAAAGTAAATAAACAAGAACCCCAAAACACAAGACAAAATATAAATGCGTGCACATACATATATACACTCACATGCACATATATTCTAGAATACTTGTATGTGAGTGTGTGTATGAGTGTATCTATGTATGTTTATATGTATCTATGTATATATAGATGTGTGTGTGTATATGAATACATGCACTTACACACATAATATTGAGCTTAAAGTAAATATTAAGATATTATAGGGATCAATAAACTATAGTGAACAGACAAGAAGAACCAGAATATCACCTATATTTAAAATGATAAGAATTTTGCCATATTGCGACAAATAAATTGAGAAGAAATATAATTAAGAAAAAGTCAAAGAAAACAATAAGAAAAAGAAAACCTATTGTAGAAAATTAGTTTTGCATTGATTATTATTAGAAATATGAAATTGAAAGAGAGTGAATAAAAAGAGAAAGAGAGTGAAAGTGAGAGAGAGAGAGAGAGAGAGCAAGAAAAGGAGAGAGAGGGATTGGATCATACTTAGGTATTTGCTATGAGACAGTTGCTAGCTTATGCTTTTGCTCAATTTTCTCTTTTGTTATCATGATGATAATGATGGTTTATTATCATTATTATTATTGGAATCATCATCATCATCATCATCATCAGTATTATTGATTTTATATTTTCAAAATTTTGTTGTTGCTGCTGTTGTTGATAATATTATTATTGTCATTTTGTGCTTAATCCTATAAATCTTCATTGAGGCATTATTTTTGAAACAGTTAAGACTTTTGCTCTTTCTCTGTGTGTCTGTCTATCTGTCTGACTATCTATCTATATGCTTGCCTGCCTATCTTTCTACCGATCTGTCTACTTTGTATACCATGATTCTCAAGAACAAAAATAAAGAAATTACATGCACACACACACACACTCACACACAGATAACTGTGGGTATATGGTTGTGTATATGTGAGCAAAATATATGCATGTAAGTGTGTATTTATATAGAAACATGTATGTTATTCATTGAGATTAATATTGTTATTAGCATTATCATTCTCATTTCATTGATGGGTATTATGTATAATTTTAGGGCTCAGCTGTTTTTAGTCTTTGCACAAAATATAAATTCAATAAATCCATCAGTCTATCTTTGCTCTTATATATTGTTAAGAATCTACATAAAATATAGATGAAGTTCAATGAAATATAGCTTCATTATTTGGAAAGATTTGAACTCGTTAATCAATGCCCATTCATTAGAACTTTCTGTAAATAGTAAAAAGAATGAAAATGGGGAAAAATAACCAACCAAAAGTCTAAAAAGAGAATACTACATGAAAACATACAGTTTTTAAAATACACTTTGATTATTAAGAGTCCATTTCAATGGGATTGAAGACTTTTAATTCAATTACACAGTTAATATCACAGCCATATTTGCCGTGAATAACTAACTCTCTTCTGAGAAATAAAAATGAAAAAAAAACAACACAAAAACACAACGAAAGTGAATAATATTTCTGAAAAATCAATTTTATCATTCGATAGAATTCCTTGTGATTTAATCCTCAAACTCTCAAAATATTAGTAAGGTTTATCTTCATAGTTGTCTACTTTTGTTGATAATGAAAAATCTGTTTTAAAAATCATAGCTATAGACTTGATATATTACTCATAGTGCTAAGTTCAAATTCAATAGAAAAATAAAAGATTTTTGAACACTACTCTTTAGTGGGAAGTTAATTGTTTGCTAAAGTTATTCCATGTTATTTGGTTAGAGAATTAAGAAGATTTCTTCTTTACTGCAATTTACAATTTCATTCTAACCATTATTCACATACATATATGTGAATGTGTATATGTATACATATACACAAGCCGACAGGTGAGTTCCAGTTTAAGTGACTAGGAATACAAAATTCTCTACATGTGCTCATTTTCAGCAAAAGTGCTACTCACGCCAAGAATTAAACTCATGGCCTAACTATTCATGTATAATGGAGACCAGTAAAATAAGTACCAGGCTTAAAAAGAAAAATGAGTACTCGAGTTGATTTGTTTGACTAAACTTTTCAAGGCAGTGCTCCATCTCGTTTATCATTGACTTGTTCCAGTCACTGGACTGCAGCCATGCTGGAGCACTTGAAGAATTTAGTCAAACAAATCAATTCCAGTACTTATTTTTCTTTTTAAGCCTGGTACTTTTACTGTTCTCTTTTGCTGAACCACTAAGTTTCAGGAATGTAATCAAACCAACACTGGTTGTCAAGCAGTGATGGGGGACATGCACATACACAGACAAATACATGTATACATGCATACATACACACATATACATACATATACATACAATGGTCTTTTTTTTGGTTTCTGCCTACCAAATCCACATATAAAGCTTTGGTCAGCCTGGGGCTATAGTGAAAGACATTTGCCCAAGGTGCCACACTGTAGGACTGAATCTGGAACCATGTGGTTAAGAGCAAATTTCTTACCACACAATCATGCCTGCACCACACACATGCGCGTGCACACACACACACACACACACACACACACAAATATATATTTGGGAGAGAGATAGAGAGTATAATGAATGTAAATATTGTGTATATATCTGTATATAAGAGAGTGTGTGTGTGTGTGAGAGAGAGAGAGAGAGAGAGAGAGAGAGAGAGAAAGAGAAAGAGAGAGAGAGAGAGAGAGAGAGAGAAAGAGAGAGAGAGAGAGAGAGAGAGAAGAGAGAGAGAAAGAGAGAGAGAGAGAGAGAGAGAGAGAGAGAGAGAGAGAGAGAGAGAGAGTGTGTAAGATGAATAAGAAAATAGCAAACAATACCAGCAGAGTGCAAAACACTTACTTAATGAGACTACACACACTTCTGTGCACATACGTACACACATGTATAAATAAATTTATCACTCTTATTCACCAGAAAATATCTATGAATTTATGAAAATCTGTCAGATTAAAAAAAAATATTAAAATTATTTTTATATAAATATATGTTTTAAATATAAAAATATATATACATGGTATAAATAATATATATATATTTGTTTAGTCCACTAAAAAAAGAAAGAAGAAAAACTGGAAAATTGATTTTAAAACAATCTCAATTTGAATTAGAATTCATTTTGACAGAAGATTTCTTCAGAGAATAGTTGTACTTGGTGTTTAGCAAGTTACACAGCTGTATTTGACTGGCTAAAGCATTTGTTTGCATTCACTTATGAAGAACTGACCAAAAGACAATAAATAAGTAACTTATGGCAGAGAACAAACATATGCAGCAACTGATTTTCATAATTTTTCAATTACTATTCGAAATGGAATATCCTGATATTTTATTAAAATTCTGTAAAAGTAGTGTTATGCTACTTTCCATTGTTTGGAAAATATCATTATTTTCTAATCCATCAAACTTATTCTGGTGACAAACAATTTTCCTCTACTACTACTGAAGCTTTGGTACAGTCTTTGTACTCATTTCTTCTCACTCCAACCAGGAGAACAAAAGTAAAGGGGAAGGGGAAAAAAAGAGAAAAATGTATATTTCAGGGCAAAATGGAATGCTTGCTACTATTTTCAACAAAGAATGAATATGTGTGTGGCACAACACCTTTTCTCCTATATTGAAATGGAAATCCATGGCCATAATTAACATTTACTGAAAAGAATGGCTGAATTAAGGCCAGAATTTCATTCTGTTCTTATTGACCAATAAATCACAAGATTTCCTTTTTGTCCACTACATTCTTTTTTACTGCCAATTCTATTTAGTTTGTTCCATAAGGTCATTCATTCACAATTGCAAGTTAATTTCATTTTATGCACAATGTTCTCCCACCCTCAGTTTTCCATTAAGACAATTAAAAACACATAAGAAAAAAGTGGGGGAATGAAATGAAAGGTCCTAGCAGGCCAATGAACTTTGTATGCCCTCTTCTGTCCCCCCACTGATAAAATACAGATAGGTCATAGCTGCCCCCTTGAGAACATAAGCTATTGTTAAGTTCCACTCAAGCTTATTGCCAGGGACATTATAAAAAGCTGATCAGCAGAATATGTTGAAAAGATCTTGACAACTTTATATGGAATCTCTTAATTTGATAATAAAGTCAAAAAAGTTTTGTAACAAAAGAGACTAGCTTGGTTAAGTGTGTTTTAGTTTTGGTTAATATTGACTTATTAAGAAAACATCCAGGACATACATTGTTAAATTGCACAAAACATAACAGATATAGCTAAACCTTAATAAGTTGTTGTTACTGTTACTGCTCATATTTGTTTTCATTTCTTTTTTTTTTTCCTTTCTCTCATCATTGTCAGTTTTCATTTTAAGGGAGTGGTTGTTGCTACTGCTGTTTCTCATTGCAGTTCATGTTTTATTGTAGTGGATGTTTACTGTAGTTCTAAAATTGGCTGCCAATTCTTATTTACTTTGATTTACATATATTTTTGTTATTGTCATTGTTGTCTTTGATGTCATTGCAGTTTTTGTTAATGTGGTTGCTAGAATTGAGTGTTAAACTCTCCTCTACGTTCTCATCTCCTTGTAGCTCTTGTTAGATTATATTGAAGTAACTAAAGTCAATGAATTTCAAACTAGCAAAACTCTTGTGATGACAAGTAAATTGTAATATTTTTTAATCCTTTAGTTCTGTTAACTGTTTTTTTCTTTAAATTTTTATAATTTTTTAAAGCTATTTATTTATTTTAATATTATTCACTTATATTCTTTTACTTCATTTATCTTGATATATATTTTAAACTCTGTTTACTCATTTATGTCTATATGGGAATGCCTAGTGATTTTTCTTCACTAGTGTGAAATTAGATTTTAAATGATAATTTTCACTACTTAAAGTGCTGCATGCAGTGTTAAAATAAAATAGGGAGGATATGATTTTGAAGGGAGAAGCCTATATGGTATGAACAATCGTTGATTTCTATTGCAAGGCACAACTTCAATATGGAGAGAAATGGGCATGATTGATTAAATTAAAGCAGTATATTACAGATACTCTATTGGTTCCAGTAAAGACAAATGCCAAAATTGGTTTCAGAAGAATGAGAAAACGAAATGAATTTGTTAAAAGATTTAACCTACCTCCACAAACACTTATATAAATCTTTTGATACAACACATAGGCCAACTTTGAAGGAGATGGAATATAGTTGAATGAAACTGATTATAGTAGTGATATGTAGGTGTTTTAATGTGTATGGGTATAAATACATACATACATATGTATATATATATATATATATATATATATATACGTACACATATTCAAATATGTTCATATAGATACATACATACATCGTTGCCAGGGCTGCTGACTGGCTCTCATGCTGGTGGCACATAAAAAAGCACCCTTCGAGTGTGGTTGTTGACAGTGCTGCTGGACTGGTTCTTGTGCAGGTGACATGTAAAAATCACCATTTGAGCATGGCCAATGCCAGTACTGCCTGATTGGTCCTCATGCCGGAGGGACATAAAAGCACCCACTATACTCTTGGAGTGGTTGGCATTAGGAAAGGCATCCAGCTGTAGAAACTGCCAGATGAGATTGGAGACTGGTGCAGCTGTCTGGCTCACCAGCCCTCAGTCAAACCGTCCAACCCATGCCAGCATGAAAATCGGTCGTTAAATGATGATGATGATGATACATGTATATATATATATATATATATATATATATATATATATATATATATACACATCTTCTTTCATTTTTTAAAATTCTTTTATTTGTTTCAGTCATTTGACTGCAGCCATGCTGAAGTATCAGCTTTAGTCAAACAAATTGACCTCAGGACTTATTCTTTGTAAGCTTAGTACTTATTCTATTAGTCTCTTTTGCCATACTGCTAGTGAACAGGGATGTAAACTCACCAGCATCGGTTGTCAAGTGATGGTGTGCTGACAAACACAGATACACAAACATATATATATATATATATATATATACGAGAGGGTAAGTTGATTACATTGGCCCAGTACTCAACTGTTACTTATTTTATTGACCTCGGCGGAATTTGAACTCAGAACATAATGATAGACAAAATACTGTTAGGGATTTTGCCCACTCTGTTGATGATTCTGCCAACTCACTGCCTTGGAATAATAATAATAATAATAATAATAATAATAATAATAACAATGATTTCAAATTTTGCACAACGTCAGCAATTTCAGGGCAGTGGGTAAATTGATTACATTAACCCCAGTGCTCAACTAGTACTTATTTTATCAACCCTGAAAGGATTAAAAAAAGCAAAGTTAACCTTGGTGGAATTTGAACTTAGTCTGTAAAGATGGATGAAATGCAACTCAGTATTTTGTCCAGTGTACTAGTAGTTCTGTCAGCTCACCACTTTAATAATAATATAATAATAATAATACTATCTGGAAACATAATTTCAGCAATAAACTTATGCACAGAGAGAATGTTTAATATGGCGATGGAATTCTGAAGTGGACAGGGAATGAGCTAAAAGAGTTGGACAGAAAAAGCTTCTCACCATGCATGGAACCCATCACTCACATGCAGATGTCTATAGATGAAGAAAGCAAATGGAGGAAGGAGACTGATAAGTAGGAGGATTGCAAGCATATTTGACATCATAACTTACTGAGATATCTAACCCAAAGTGAAGAAACTATGCTAGTGGTAATTAGAGAAGAGGTCATATTGAAAGCAGGGAAAAAGAAAAGAACAGAAAGAAAAAGTACTAAGAGGATATGAAGAAGTCCTACTCAACAAAGGATTACAGAATCAATTCCATGTAGCCACAGCAGCAGTTGCTGGAGAACATAGTTGAGGCTAGTTAAAGAAAGGAGCACTTAAAAAGGAAACTAACAATACTATACTTGCAGTGCAAACTTAGGCTACAAACTGAAGAGTCAGTTTTAGAAATGAGCAAGTGTCTCAGCTGTATTAAGTTTGTAATGGATTTGGTGAAACTATTACCCCTATTGTGAATGAATGTCCTAGACTAGCTCAAAACCAGTATAACCTGTGGTGACATGATGAGGTAACAAAAGTCCTGGATTAAAAACTGGATAAAAAATGGCAGTGCGGGGACTGAGGAGAGAGGTAAGACATGGTCCAACCACAAACCACAGAGAGTGACTGAGACAGAGACTTGCAAAATCCTGAAATTTCCAAATTCAAATGGACCAGGTGCTTGAGCACAATAAACCAGATCTAGTAGTGGTGAACCCATTTGACCCATGAATAGTTAATAAGGAAGAAGAAAAAGTAGACATACACAATTCTCTTAAATATGAGACAGCTTGATAGTGGAAGATAAAAAAGATGAAGATAGTACTGACTATTGTTGGTGTCTTGGGGATAGTATCAAAAGATATTGAGAGGAGTAGAATGACAAGTAAAGCTATTGCAAAAAAGTTTGATCCCTTGGCATGGCCAGAATCATGATGAAAGTATTAGACAGTTGAAGAGAACAAAAATAGCACGGTACTGTAGGCTGCCAATAGCAAGCCTGCAGCTCAAGCAAGATTCCAGGAGTTCCAACAAAATCAGTGTTGAAAGAATAATAATAGTGATGATGATGATGATGGACTCTCTCATCGAAGATAATGTATGTGTGTTCAGCTTTTGCTGAATGACCTACAAAAATGCTGTACTTATAGTGATCAAATATATGTTCTGTACATTAACTTACTCTCTCCATCAAATTGATATTCCCTGAATAGGTGCATGGTGTACCTCATGCCAGGTGTCGAAGTGATTGCAGAGCAGCATGAAATGAAGTGTTTTGCTCAAGAATACAATGCATCACCCAGTCTAGGAATTGAAACAATGATCTTACGATCATGAGTGCAACATCCTTGCCACTAGGCTATACACCAGCAATTTTTAGGGTAGATGGCAGTTGATACCATCGACCCTGTACATACCTGACTGATATTTTATTTTGTCAATCATGGAAGGATAAAAGGCAAAGTTTACCCTGGCAGGATTTGAACCCATAAAGCACAAGGTTTGACATTTGGGACAGAAGGATTGTTGATTAAATTTATACCAGTACTTGACTGACACTTATTTTAATGATTCTAGATGGATGACAAGCAAAGTTAAGTTAACACTGGTGCAATTTGAGCTCAGAAAGCAACAATGATAATTCTTTTATCGATATATTTACAATAATAAAAATGCTTTCGTTTCATGAAAGATTGGAGACATACGTTTGTATGGTAGGGCCACTCTTTTACATCTATCACATGATGCCAATGTCAGGAGAAGAAGCACACAGATATACAGACATATATCTATATAGAGATACACACATGCATGCACCCAACCACTCAACCTACCTACCTACCTACCTACCTACCTTTCTGTCTGTCTGACTATCTATGGATTATATATGTGTATATATATATATATGTGTGTGTATATGTGTGTGTGTGTGTGTGTGTGTGTGTGTGTGTGTGTGTGTGTGTGTGTGTGTGTGTGCGCGCGTGTATTATATATATTATATACATACACACATGATGAATTTTTTTCAGTTTCTATCTATCAAATCCATTAAAAAAGCTTTGGTCTGACCAGCATCGTAGTAGAAGACACTTGCCTACCATGCTACACAATGGGATTGAATCCAGACCCACATGGTCTGAAAGCTAACTCTGTGGTAATCTAAGAGAATGAGGTATGCAAATGTATTGTGATTAAGAAAACATCTGACTGAATATGGATTGATTAAAGAGTCTTTCACTTTAGGATTTTACATGTATTTCCTTCCTCTGAGGAGTGTCCAACATTTTGCATTAACATGGGATAGTTGCAGTTAATGTTGGCTAATTATAGAACTGTAACTGGATGTCTAAAGCACTGTTTTCATTCACTTGTGAAGAAAGAACTAAAACACAATAAACAAGTAACTAATGGCTGAGAAGAAACATTTGTTGCAATTAGTAACAGTACTTTATCAATTACTATACAAAGTAGATTTTTAGTATGATGTTTTATTAAAGTTCTTTATAGTAGAGTTATGCCAGTTTATCACATATTTTGCTCTTGGGAATATTTGAACTCCCAACATTTGTCAGTCATACAAATTATTCTTTTATATAAACTGGCAATCTGTACCTGCTATAATTAATAATTGCTAGGTATATCTATTCATTTTCAGTTTGGTATCTTCATGTGAGATCAATGTTTGTCACTGATTTTGGAGGGCCTCTGAAGGCCATAGAAAAAAGCCCTTTCCTTTACTCCAAACAATTACAAGAAACCAGTAAAAAAGGGCCACAAAAATGGTACAAAAAAATCACTTTCCATTTTAAAACTTAAACAACATTCTAATGATAATCTATTATCATTTTATCAAAAGCCCCAAATACTCTAAAACTAAAGAATGCTACTCAACAGGAAATTACAACATGGGAGTCAAAGAAACCAACTAGAAAGGGTTTCATGTTATAGTAATGAAAATGGAAGGCATCTGCAGGATGTTGTATTCTACATTTCAGAAAATTTCAATAAGATTTTATTAAAAAAAATTGTTTAGGTTTAAAAATTTTAAATAACTTTTGTACTAACCAATAGTAGCAGTGAGGGGCTATTAACTATTAACTATTTACATTGGCAGGCTTTTATTTGTGTAACAGTAGCAGCTGGGGATCTACAGCATACACAATTCTTCTTTTGAAGTTAAAGATTCTCAGGTAGAAACTTAACAGTTCAATAATTTCATGTACATTATGGTGGGGATAGCAGAGCTGCACAAAGTAAATATCTATCTTTACTTTAGGCAAAAATATTGAGGAAATATTTTATATGGAATCATTTATCCACATATGTATATAAATTTTTCAGAAAACTTTAAAATTATTTTTTTTATTATTCCATGAAATTCTTCTAGAAACATTTTACTTTGATCTTTTTGAAGGGAAATTTAATTAAAGGAAGAGAAAAGCTATGTTGTTTTTAAACTATGAGTGTTATAAGTCATTCAAATATATAGTTTTGTAATTTGATAAATCTATACTTTTGAGTTGATTCAAATTAGAAAGAATAGTATTGACAAGTCCACCCAATAACAATACCAACATCACAGTTAACAAAAATAGAAGGAAAAACAGACACAACAAGAACAAAATAACAGGAGCATCAAAAATAGAAAATTTGTAAGTATAAATCCTTAAAAGTGAACCAAATGTTTCAAGTATTACATAGGAATTGTCATATGTTAGGATTCATGAAAATTTAAAGCCATGAAGGCATAAAAGTTGTTGGTGAAAAAATAAATAGCCTTTGATATAATTATGAATGTTCTGTGATTCTGGATTCAATTCTAGGAACCTAATTTTTTTTTAAAATCACTAAAAAAGAAAATAATGCAAAACAAAAGAGAATAATAAAAGTATAAAAAAATCCTGTGATATTTCATATATCACTTATCAGATAAAAAGGAATGAATAGTAATGTGATCAATACTGATTTGATTGGTGCAGTATTGTTCTGAGAGCTGTGCCTATTGTGACCAAACTGTTGAATCAATACTGTAGAGATTGCTTGCACCTTGAGTGCTAAGGATAAAATAAATATGAAGAGAAAAACGGAGACAAAAACAAGAGAAATTGATTGAAGTTTCACAAAGCAGTATTAATGTGTAGTTATAGATCACTCATATTTTTTCTGTCACTCTCTCTTTTCTTTCTCAGCATTCTCTCTGTATCGAAGTATGCTTTATAATAATGTCATTGCTTTGTGTTATACTCAGCACAAATTAATGTATATGGAAGACAACAATTTTGAAAATAATGGTGTCGCTGCAGCTGAGGTTGCACAAAGCATCTAAAAATCAGAAATTCACTTCATAGAACATAAAATTGTCTCTTACTATTTATGACTTTACACATTAAAAAACATTTCTGTAATCACTGTCTGTTTCTCATCTTAAATGTTCAATTTAAATGTGCCAGCCATATTTTTTCTATTTTTTTTCTAATTTAATAAAAGACAAAATGCGATAAATCTTTGAAGACATGAATGTTTGCTTCTAAAATCATTATTCCCAAACATTTTTGCAGCCAGTTTGATTGGGTCTTGCATCTTTTCCGATGAACCAAACATTTTTCATTTCCTAAAACAATTTCTATTAAGAGGATTTGTCATGCACGAATTATATACTCTTATAAAAGGAGATAGAATTTTGTAAAATCAAAAGAGAGATAATATACACGTAGAAACAAATACATATGCAGGTTCACACAAAAGCTGGCATATATATCTTGTATATATACATTCATATTTATATTGGTGCTTAAAACAATAAGTATATAAGCTTGCCTTTCTTTCAATACATTCAATATTTTACAGATGGTTGAGAGGAAATATTTCAATGCAAATTTTATCAAATATAATGACAGAAATCTAAGAATATTCCAACTACTTTTCAAAAGATAATTGGCAGATGTCACGTAAGAACTGTTCACAAATAGATGTAAAATTAAACAATATTTTATACATAATATCATGGAAAGTAGACAAATTGCTTTTATTGAAATGATTTCTATATTATTCTAAATTGAAATCCTGAAAATTGTTATATGCTATAGGATTTGATATCTTATCCCACCCGGAACAGTAATTTCTATGATATTTTTGGTGTTTTACATATATATATATGCTGCTAATAATTATATGTAGAATAACGGTCCTTATAATATTCCATTATATTAATGGATAATTGCATTAATACAATTATTCTTTAGTTTATTTCATAAATAGAAGCATGGGTATATAAATGTTCTCTTTCAGCACCCATAAAATATTAATAGAAAAATGTGATTGACTGATATCTAGAATTTTCTGCACATCCTTCAATGTTCAAATTGTTGATTAATTTGAAGAATCTCAAAAGATAGAAGTATGGAAAAGACTGACTGGGTAAAAGTATTTAGTGCCATGTCTGTAAGGCAAAACACTAGGAATAATAAGAAATGCAAACATTGGATGAACTCAGGGATGGGGTATGCAACTGCCTTGTTCAGAAGAGCTAAGGTGATTGTGGTAACAGTTGGTATAAGTGGAGAGCAAATAAGACACCCATAAAAGTGGACATATTATATTGGTGAGTGGATCTTTGCCAGTTTGCTGAATTGCCTTTTTCTAGATGTTTTCTAAGTTGTTTCTGTGCACAATAGCAACATCATTTCAGATTTTTAAACAATATTTCATAGCACCCTAAATTAGCACAAAACTCTTTCATCGATGTGTAAGGTAACTGTGTCTTTATGCCGTCTAAGAATTGTTTTCAAGAATTCTGTTTATGGAAGCAAAACCTGTTTATGATAGCTTCAAGGTTTTGTGAAACACTAAAAAATGTAGAATTATCCATGTATGATCATACATAGTTTGAACTCACAACAAATAAGTCCTTAATATCCAACTGAATGAGTGTAAGGGATGTAACAACATCTATAAACACATTGGAGTTGCAAGAGTATTGCTAAGAGGAATTAAGCTGTTTGGTCAGAAACCACATAGGGAAGAGACTAGGGATAAATAGAGAATCTAGAAGGGAACAACTTTGTGGGCTTTGATGCCAAAAGCTCAGTTGATATTGGGAGTTGCCAAAGATCTCTAGAATCAAAACTCATTGCTGTGTAATATAGGGGATTAAATCTGATAGATCTAACTCAAAAGAAACCATACAACTGAACACTGAAAACTGGAGCAAGCTCAAAGTTGTGAATCTGGTAGCTGTCTACAAGTGCTTCCATCATCCTTGAGTTGATGGAAGGGAGGACAATAGGACAGAAGTTGGCTGCATCAGAAAGTTTTTCCATAAATTTGATTTTTATCTTAAATATACAAATTAATTCATTAAAGCAAAAAGAAAAAAAACAAAAAAACTGAAAAGTAAGTTAAGATTAATGGATAAATACAAAAAATTAATACATTAAGTGTTTGATAGATGTGGCTACTAATATTAAATATGCTTAAAGATGTGTCAATTTTCGTATGAAAATTTTACACTGTTTGCCGTTGTTAACCTTGCAAAAAAAGATATATGCATGTGCACATAGCATGCATATCTTCGTGAATATATTTGGTTTGGGACACATGCTTGTATATACATGTTTGCATGTAAATGTATAGCTATGTATATATTCATAATTGTACATGTATGTGTCTTTATATGTGTGTGTATATGAATATATTTGTATATTAAATGTGTGGGAGGAGCATGTGCTTGGATATTGTCAAAGTGAATTTCAATTACTTGTGTGTGAGTAAATCAGAATACCATAAAAACTGGTTGGTTTTCTTGTTTATGATTGTAACATTAGACACTTGTGAAAAAAATTAAAAAAAACCTAGGCAAAAATTTCCTGTAATTTAGAAGTGTAACTGAAGGACAATTAATATTAATTAGCTTCTTCTAAGTCAGTAATTAATTTTTTCTCAAGAAATGAATTTTCTTGTGTTTGGTTAAAATGTACTGCAAAACTAATCATCTCATATGAGAAATTAAAATTTTTTTCCTTCAACTTCAAACATTCAATTTTCATTTACTGATAAGCTTTATCTCATGGTACATGACATTGTACAATTTGATTGGATCTAATTTGGCGGTTGTTTAAACTTTTATTTGTCAGTTAGTTTGTTATAAGAGCCTTTACTTCTCTGAATTTGCCAGTTCTATGCCTCTATTAAAATAACTCACTGCACCCTTATATCTTTATCCTTAGCTCCCACACATTAAACAACATCTGAAATTCTTCTTCCTTGAAATTGCACCATTCAGAAATTTAATTCCTAGTCCAATTAATACCAACACCAATTATTTGAATTAAAAAAACAAAACAAAAGATATCTTCAGTACTTCAAATGAAGTCTTAATCATAGAGATAGGAGGGGAATCCAGCCACTAAAGTACGGATGATAGTAAATATAACTGATATGGGTACAAACCCATAAATACCGATGTTTTATAACTGACATTTATAACTGACCTTATTTTAAATATATTTCTATTTGAAGTTCATCAAAGCAGGACATGTGTTCTATGCTACATCACAAGGCTAGAAAAAACTAGAACATGGAATATGTTTTTGATTTATTGCTTAAAGCCAATAGTAATATTTGGCATAAGTTGATTGGTTCTGAATATTTATATATTTGAATGAGTTGTCAGAGCTTTTGTATGTTAGGGTGATGAGCTTTCAAATACTGATATTCAGCCATATTTGTGTGTGTGCATGTGTCTGTACACACACACACACATAAACACATGCATATATAAAATTAAGAATTGTTGAGCAATTCTTCATTTATTTATGTTTGTATATGTATGTAGATATATATGTGTATCAGTGTATGTGCTTTTAATTGTTTTCATGTGTCAATTTACACAAAAATATATTGTGAATCTAGATTTCAGTAATTTGATGTTACATATTCAAACCACTTAAGCACTTTGATAAGCTTTGCTTGAAAATACATTCTTACATTTGCAAAACATTTTTTAATTTTGTATGTATGTGTATATGTGGCACGAGTGTGTGTGTGTGTGTGTGTGTGTGTGTGTGTGCGCGTGTGTGCGCGCGTGCGCGCGCACGCATGTGTGCACTGTAGATGACCAGAATCTGGAAACCAAGAGTAGCCCATAATACTAACAGTAAATTTTGCATTAGTATTCCAACAGCTTAAACATTTGGTTCCCTTGTGAGATAATCTTTTAGCTTTCTAAAGACATCCAAAATTAGCTAATTCAACTTTAATGCACTTCAATTTCAAACACAGAAAGGGAAAAGTAAAATCTATGTTAAAACATTATTTACTTTAACCTCTTAATTGCACTGGCAGGTATACTCTCATGGCTTCTGAAGAGCTCAAAGTAGGTTTCTACAAGATAAACACTCTGCTTTTGTTGAAATTGATAGCATTGAAGTTGAGAAATAAAGTTTGCATGATGGTGTGCTATGATTGCCAAGAAAATCAATACGTGATTTGAATTGCGCCAATTCAAAGTTTCTACAAATGATTCTTGCAAACTGTTTACTGTTTATTATAAGTTAATTGCTAACAATAGAAAATATTCTATGATCTTACTGATCAATAAACATTTGAAATGGTGACATTTGCTAGAAATCTTTCTATCTTGATATATCATTGTGATTTACTTGCTTTTTGAATGTCTATCCATGTAAGTGACTAGTTTTCAGTTTAAGTTGGTTAGTTTTTGGCATAGAACCAGTTATATGGCTTTCAACCAGCATTTAAGTCACTTGGAAGGGCCCATTGGCAAAACTGCCTGATATACTGCAGTAAGCTTATATATCACACTTGTGTCTATGAAAAGGCCCATTTCCTGGCCATTGTTTTGGCTGGGATTCATTTCTAGTCGAACAAAACTATAATTATCAGTAAAAGCAAAATAATCAATAATGGATTGTAGGTCATTTTGGTAAAATCTCTTTCAATTGCTTTATTAAGAAATAATGTCTATCACATAAAACATTCTTACTATTCAGTGTCTTTAAATGGACAATGGAGTTGCTGCTTAGTTACCAAAGGACATTGTTAAATAGCTGTATGCTAATGATCAAAACAATTTTAATTTATTGAATACAACATCAATACCTCAGGAGCAAGCATCTATTTTCATGAACTTTTGAAATATTTATTTCACTATCTTAAGTAATAGAGATAAAAAAAAAGACAGCATGTAACTTAAGTGTATGTGTGCATGTGTATGTGTGTGTATGTTTGTATGTACATTCTTAAGAATGTGTGTGTATGTGTATGTATATATATATATATATATATATATATATATATATATATATATATATTCTAAAGTACATTTGATCTATTGCATTGAAAATATAAAAAACATTATTTCAAAGTAAATTTTATTTCTAAAAACTTCAGTGGATTTTGGATAATGTGAGCCCTGACAATGATGGTGTACACAGGGAAAATATTGATTTCTAACAATATTGAAACCACTATGAAGAGAAAGAACGAAAAAAATTAAGGTGGTTGTAAGGATAAAGGAGGATTATCACATGATAATTGCTGCACACATGACTTGATGTAGAAGACAAAAAAAAGTGAGACAAATATTTTAACCAACAGATGCTTTATAGTGAGTTATGGATGAACTCCTATCCCCCACCCACCCACCACACCACCAGTATTTTAGAATGCTTCAACAGGCTTGATGATTTGTTTCAATGATTTTGTTGCAATTTATTAATATTTAAAGGTATATAATATATTTCTGTCACTTTCAGGTGTTTAGTTTTTTTATTACTTATAAATTCTATAAGTTAACTCACTGAACTCTTTACTCTTTTTATACATTAGCCTGTATGCATTCTTAGCATCACCATTTTATAGGTGAACAATATTCAATTTGAACACCTTTAAATGATACAAATCAACTATTCAGATATATTTTAGTTATGTTACATACAACTTTGAGAATGGTATGACATCAAACAATTTCCTTTCTCTATCATTATAAATATATAACTAGACTTGCACTTATGTAAGAAAACAAACGTTTTCCATAAGTAATCTAAAGATTCCAGCCTTGTCATAGGAATTTCATTGTGACCTTGGAGAAAATAGCCTATACTGAATGCTTTAGTTGGGTTTCTTAGATATTACTGTCATTTCAAAATAGAAATGTTCTCATGACAGTTATGTCCAGCAGTCAAAAGGTGTGTTTCTAGAAAACACAATGCATACTAATATTTTCTCTCTCTGTTACACACACACATACACCCCCACACACATGTACACGTGCGTGTGCGTGCATGTGTGTGCGTGCACATGTGTGTGTGTGTTATATATATATATATATATATATATATATATATATATATAACAGTGATGTATAGGTAAAACAAAAAATAGATATTTCTGTTTTTGTTGCAACTATTAACACTGTTGTCTTCTACTATACATTGATTATTGCACTGTTGTGTAGAAAAATATGTCTTTTTCAGTAAATAAATGGTATTTATAAGATAAGCAATCTAGATATTTGGCTTTGTTAAAAAGTATTAAGATGGTAGTGTAATTTTTCTAAGAGTATCTGTTGAGGTGTTTTCACTTTCTTGCATTCAGATTTATAGTAGCACAATCATTGCAGCTTCATTTATTGGTGATAATTCAGGATAAATCTTTTGACTAGGCTCAATTAAAATGTGAGAATATAATTAAAATCTAACTCTGTGATTCATTTAAATTATTAGGAAGAGTGGCAGATCAATAGATTGTCAGACTAAGTAAATGTGCTAAACTAATTTGCATCTTCACAGTTTCTGAGAGACACTGATATTGTAAGACAAAATAATAATGATGAAAAGCAACACACACACACACACACACACACACACACCCACAGTTGAGGGACAATACTAAAAGGAGTGTTCTGCATATATTAAATACCAATATTATAAAAATTATATATGTAATTTAGTGAGCTGAAAAAATATTATCAGTTGTAATTATCTAAACAATTTGTAGACAAAAACGCCCTCCAAAGGTAAATAAAATCAGTTGGTCTCAAACCTTTGATCAACTGATCAAACTTGATTTATCTCCTTTGCTTCTTGTTGTTAAATGGGACTAGTCAAGAGGTCAGTTGCTAACCATGTGATTTCAAGTTCAGTCCCATAGCTAGGCACCATGTCAAGTGTCTTCTACTTTAGCCATTGACTGACCAAAGCATTGTGAGTGCAGTGGATAAACGAAAACAGAAAGATGACTATCATGGTCATTAAAATCATGATGAAAATGTGACAATGATTTTTAGAATGCTTCCTCTAGCCATATTGTTGTTAATCATAATCAGTATCACATTTCTTTTACTTCTTTGTATATATTTAATGTTATTAGTCTTGCCTATCGAGTCAAATACTTTTTACTGAAGAGGTCTAACACATAGAAACACAACTGATATTATTCAAGTTATCTTCCTTGCTTGTAGTTTTTAGATAGCAAGAATCTGTAAAAGAAATTTTCATTTATTAATTGCTTGGATAATTTCAGTTCATCAAAGTTTCTCCACTTACTTGCATCTGTCTCTGCCATTTGTGAGTGTGTATCACCCCTGCTTCTTAGCTAGTGGGTATTTGACAGGTTGATTGAACCCCCAATGCAACTCTATGCAAATATAATTATTACCTAACATTTATTTTAATTTTTGTGTCTTTCACAAATTAGATGGATAATGGTAGATTAGATTTAATAACTGAGAACCCTCAGGCCAAAATTCTAGCTTGTTCTATGTATCATCGTCAACATCCTCATCATTTAGCATTCATTTTTCATGTTGGCATGGGCTGGATAATTTGATAGACTTTGGTAAGCTACAAGGCTATGCTGAGCTCCAGTTTCAGCTTTGGCATAGTTTCTATGGCTAGATGGCCTTCCTAAAGCTGGGTGCTTTTCTCATGTTATTGGTACTGGTGAGATTACCAAGTATCTTGCAGGACAGAAGAGGGAACAGGGGATAATAGAAAGAGCTCCTGCTACCAAGAAAGGGTGAGTATTTGATGGGGTGAGGTGGTTTTATTCCAAGGCTAAGTATGATTGAGGGACAAGCATAAGTGTCTTGCGGGGGGGGGGGCACATGGCTACCATATATTATAGAGAGGTGGGTGGAAGTAGTTGGATAGGGATAAAGGTATATGTAGACACACACATACAAATATATATATATATATACACACACACAAATACCCTACACATATATACACATACATATATATAAACACACATATATACATGTAGATTACATTTATACATACACATACTTTCATGTATATATATATATATATATATATATATATATATGTACGTACACACACATATATATATATATAAACATGCTCATATATCTGCATGTACACACACTTATGCATGCATGTGTGCCTGTGTAAGCCTCGGCTGAAGCTGAAGAATGTAGAGAACAGTATTAACTGTGTATTCTTTTTGTTTTATATAAATTATATTTTATTTTTCCACTTCATTGACTTTCATTTTGTTATCGTTCATTTAACGCTCCAGTGCAATTTTTAGTGGGCAAACTATTATAGTTTCATTAGTTCCTTAGATTTAATTACTTTGCTTCCTCTTTAATCTTCCTTTTATTTTTTACCATCTGTCTATCAGTCTGTCTATCTGTTTCTACACAGATATTTTCTCTCTTTTATTACATTTTATTAATTTTGTCACCCATGTATTTTCATCTTAAAACATTTTCTCCTAATTTTATCAAAACAAAAGATACAAAATACAGATATTGATAATGTAATATTCAGTTATAATACAAAATTTAGTTCTTAGTCTTAACTTATATAAATCGATATTGGTTTAATGTAACATATTTTGTAATAATAATAATAAGGATATTAATAACAATAACTATTATCATTATGGAATATGTCACACAGTGCCCATGTTGTGATGTTGCAGATTGAAGATATTGTGAGTACCAGGAATTTGTGCTGTCTGTCATGTCACAGCAAGGACCTCAGACAGACAACACTTTACACAGTATGTGTGCAGTTCCAAGTAAAGTCGATTTTTGCAATACTCAAAAATTGTAGGGTATTTCTGAAGTGTTCAGATGTTTCCCCAGGCTGGGAGGTATTAAAGTTAATGCTCCAATGACAACAGGAACAATCTTTATATTTAACTCTGACAGCTGCCACATCTTGGTGATCTCAGTTTCCAGGTTTCCATATTTGTTGGTCTTTTCTCTTTCTTTTATGACAATATGTTGATCTCCTGGTACTGCCACATCAATTATTAGGCACTCTTGTTTGTCCCTCTTAAAGTACCAGTCTCTGGTACTCTAACACCTTTTGTGTTCGGAAGTCTGGAAGTCAAGGTCCCAGAGGATCCTTGCCTTCTCATTTTTATCCATTATCTTCTTCAGTATATGTTGGTACCAAGAACCCATTACCTCATATCCATACTTCTGTCTTAGTAACCAGTGAAGGTTTAGGGCTACCTTGTCATGTATGCACTTGTACTCTTTCTGTGCTAATGATGTGAATCATACTTTCAACCATCTCACATATTCTGCAGAGGTTTGTTGCACTTGTGTGGTATATATCCCTTTCCACTAAGTTGGCATTCAATGTCTGGTCCTGGGCAACGATGATTAGGCTTTCAATGCTCTTTTTAAAGTCACCATAATAATAATAATAATAATGGCAGTGATGGCAACAGTGATGGTGATGGTAGCAGTGGTGGCAATAGTGTCTTGCTAACTGAACAATGTTGCATCCAGCAAAACCCTTCTCCTCCTCCTACTACTATTACTAATAATGATCCTTTCTAATTTTGGCACGAGGCCAGGCATTGACCACAAGGCATCAACCCCAATGATCAACTGGTACTTATTTTATCGATCCTGAAAGAATGAAAGGTAAAGTCGGCCTCCGTGGAATTTTAACTCAGAATGTAAAGACAGACAAAATACCATAAAGCATTTTGCCCTGTGTGCTAATGATTCTGTTAGCTTGTCACCTTAATAATAATAATAATAATAATAATAATAATAATAATAATAATAATAATAATAATAATAATAATAATAATAATAATAATAATGATAATAATACTGCTTTCTTTTATTTGCCACCAGGGCGAAGGATGAGGGGTACAAAGAAATAAATAGTAAAAACTAAAATGAAATAAAATTAGCATAGATGGAAAAAAAAAATATAGAAGTTGTTTCTCTGTCCAAACTAGCAAATGTAAAAGATGAATATAATTGCAAATAAAAAATAATACAACATAAAAGGCAAATATGAACAAAACAAAACAAAAAAAAAAGTAACAGCAGCAGTAACGACAATGAAAAGACAAAAGTGATAAACAAGTGAAATTAGGAACAAGGAGTTCATCCCAGTTTTTATGTTATTTTAGTTATTTATCATGTCTTATTTACTTTTTTTTCAACATCTCGTGTGAAGTCCTTTTCTGCTCCTGGAGAAATGAATTTTATACACTGATGACAATTTCTCTTGTTTCTTATTTCCGCTCACATCTTGTAGTCAGGCAGCCACTGTTGTTTCTTTACCTCCTCCTCCTCCTCCTCCTCCTCATCATCATCATCTTTTATCTTAATTATGTTATCATTATTGATATTGTTGTTATATTGTTTACTTATTCATTATCATTTCCACTACTGTCATTATCTTCCTCCTCCTCCTCTTCACCACTGCCACCAACACTCTTCTTCTCCTTCTCCTTCTTCTTCTTCTTCTTATTATTATCATGATTATTATAAATATGGATGTCTCTTGCCTCATTGTTATTACTGTTATTTTTCCATCTCCAGGACCACTACTGCCATTATACTCATTAACATTTTAATATCCAACTCATGCTTCTGGATTTTCTATACATATTTGTCTGTTTATATATATATATATATATATATATATATATATATATATATATTGCATCATTGTTTTTGTTTCTCTGTTGTTCACTGCTGGAGCTTTAAACACTCTTATGTCTTGTGTATTGTCATAAGCTGTCATAGTATACAGTCTTCATGTAGAAGATAAACAGAAATATTCTAAACTAATGTAAGACTTGGTTTTGTGAGAAAAAACTTCTAGCTAACCAGTCACTTCCAACACTCATACTCAAGGGAAATTACTTAAAGGAAAAGTTAATTTAAGAGATGATGAAAATATTTTTGTTCAGTTTCCTATTTTGTCACAACCAAGCACCATTTGAGAATTGGTTGAACAATATGTGTGACAATCAAAAATTTATTATCTAAACTAAAACTTGGTTGTTGCTCCCACTCTCATCCAGCTGAAGTGAAACATTTAATCTACAAAATATTGAAATGGTTAAATAGGTATTATAATGAAGAAAAACTATGCTGTCTGAGAATAGAGTTGATTAATATATATGTATATATTTAATTCATATATATGTATACACATACACATACAGATGCACATACATGTGTGTACATGTGTGATTCACAATACACACTTCAATTTACCTAAACAAGAGTTACTTTCCTTAAAAATTAATTAGAGTTATCACAAGAGCAATGTTTATGAGGTCAGAAATATGTACATATATTACCTTTATCTTATACATGTATTGAAAATGGATGTAAATTGATGGGACACTCACTCACATTCATTATACATAAATGTTTATATGTGTGCATATGTGTTGTATGTACATATCTTGTTCTATGTGTATATGCACAGAATCACATGTATATTTATTTACAGGTACATGAACCGAAACATGTATTACCATAATCACCTTCATTGCTTTTACATTCACTTTTCCTTGCTGGCAAAAGGCTGGGCAGGACGTTGAGATGGCATTTTACAGCTGGGTGCTCTTCCTGACACCAACACTTTTAACCACTTCTTACAACAAGAAGGAATACAATATATATATTCCAAAAACTAATATCATATGTCTGTGTGCATGTATGTATGTGTTCAGTGAGCATATGCTTAAGTATACATGTATATTTAATTACAGATATATACATAGACTCAGCTCACAGAAAAACACATACATACATGTTTACAAGTGTGTGTGTGCATGTGTGTCTGTGCACGTGTGTGTATGTGCATGTGTGAATATATTTCCATGTTATTAACAAAAGTTTAGAGGATTTATATTTATTGTAAATAAGATTGTTTTCCCAACCAAGCTAAGCGCCGCAACTATAATTGAATTTATTCTTTTGGGAACTTCTGAGTGTATTTATGATTTCAGAAATAGCGTTATACTTGATGGAGAAGAGAAAGAAATATTTCGGAATAAGATAAATTTTACAATGGAGATAAAGTATACATGGTGCGCGCGCGTGCGTGCATGTATTTACACACACATAAACACGCATACACACACATATATACATACATATACATATATGTGTGTATATATATGTGTGTGTATACATGTGTTTCTATCTATCTATCTATATATATATATATATATATGAAATAGAAAGAATGAGCAACCATAATGATGATAATGATTTAGGTTTCTTTTATTGGCCATCAAGGCACAAAATATTGGGAACAGCATGAAAGAAAATAAGAAATAAGAAACAGCAAGGGATTTAAATGAAGTAAAAGGGTTTAAATAGCAACAACAATAAAGACATTAATAAATAGATTAATAATTGTTTCTAATTTAGGCACAAGGAGAAAAATTTTGAGGGAAGCCAGGCGATTGCATCAATGCCAGTTTTTGACTGGTACTTGATTTTATCAGACTATATGTAGAGCAAAATTGACCTCAGTGAGATCTAAACTCAGAATGTAGAGAGCCAGAAAAAATACTACAAAGCAATGTTTTCAGCATTCTACTTGTAAGCCTACTTAGCCATGCCAATTTCATCAACCTCATCCTACTTTCTACCCTCATCTGGCCAGTGGGAGGAAGGGAATAAAGATAAAATATCTTTGATCCAAAGACTTGGCTGAATACTTGTAACTGTGCACTCTATTGAAGATATTCCCAAAGGCCAGGTGGTGGTGTTAAATCAGATTAAGTCTATCATTCAAGAACAGGGACAGTTCCATCTATGGGTTCAGGCTTCACATAGTTTCTTTCCAGCAAAGGCTTTGATTGTCCTAATTCTATAGTAGTAGGCACTTGCCAAAGGGATTACATGGTGGAACTGAACCTAAAACCAAGTGGTTGTGAAGAAAACTTTTTAACCATATAGCCATTGAGATATCTATGGCACACATCTATACACACATACATATATTTTGGGGATTCATAGAGATAGCATCTATATCGATGAGTTTTTTATTTATTTGGATACACCTTACCCTATTTGCTAATGTATCCAAACATATAGGTGTATCTATCATCATTGTGTTTATCTAAATACATTGATGCACATAAACAAAATGCTGAAGAAATGCATAAACAGTGCAAACAAACAATGAACATAGAATAACAGACATAGAATAAAACTACATAAATATGTAAGAAGAGAAATAAAGATATAGAAATCCACATATACACACATATGTATGTACAGGCACCCATTGATTGAATATACAAAGTAAACAAAACCAAAATGTAGATAAAAAGACAACTGAGATAGTGACCCAGAAGCTAAAATTTACTCTCTAAACATCACTAAATGAATTCTAATGAATCCATGGAAATGTTTATACACTATTGAAAGAAAGAAATACAAATAAAAAAGAGTGCTACATGTTTTTCAAAGGAGAAATCGACTTTGTTTGATGGAAACTAGCATGTAGAAAAATTACTAAAAGAGTGATGCTAATCAATTCCCTAACATGATGGCTTTCAATTTATAGTTAAAAAACAAAAAACAAAAGAACTTATTTAGAAATAGTTTCCGGTTTCCTTTGAAGTTTCTCACAACATTAGCATTGGGTTATATATATATATATATATATGTATATGTTTGTAGGTGTATATATATATATATATATATATATATATATATATATATATATATGTGTGTGTGTGCATGTGTATGTGTATATGTATATATACATGTATATGTGCATATGTATATATATGTGTATATGTATATACATGCATATATACACACATACATACACATACATATACATACATACACATATATACATATACATTCATACATATACATACATACATACACATATATACATTCATACATATACATACATACACACATACATATACATACATTTATATATATATATATATATATATATATACAGACACACACACATATAGATGTATACATATGTAATTGGCCCCATTCTCTTTAACACATTAAAGCAGAAGCAGACCCCATAAAGTTCAAGAAATCCTGGACAAACCTTCTACACCCAGGTATGTCTCCATAAACAATAACTCTCTACTTGAGTGGGCCATGTTGTCCAATTCCTGATTCAAATGACTTGATAGATAGATAGATAGATATATACATATATATATATATATATATATATATATATATATATATATATATATATATATACATATATATATATATATATATAGGCAATATTAAATCTCTGAGTGAGAAGTGTGTATATATATATATATATATATATATATATATATATATATATATATATATATATATATAATGGAGAAATTGTACAAAATATATAAATAGATGATGAGTAAAGCACCAGCGCAGTTTCGACTACCTGTTGTTATCTGTAATTTTATTGCAGGAACTTCGTAGTGGTGGTTGGGGTAACAGTATTAATAAAATAAGAGATGGAATGTGTAATAGACTTTATTGGGTACATGTTTTGACCCATTCTTGGTCTCTTCAGGTACATCTATAAAAAGTCTCACTAGAGATTTCTTCAGTTGGCTTATGTACCGCTATATGTCCATCAAATTTAAGAATGACTAAAATCATATATCTATACACACACATATAAATGCATACATACACACACACATGCACATACACACATACATATATATATATATATAGACATATATATACCTACACACACACATATATATAAGTACACCAACACACACACATACACACACACACAGCTCAAATAGATTTTTCTGAATAACTACCTGGCTATTGTGATTATCTATCAGTCTGCTACCTTTTCTTACTCTGTGTCTCTCTGTAAGTGTATATGTATGTGTGTGTGTATGCATATTTATATATATATATATGTGTGAGTGTGTTGAACCACTAGTTGATGGGCTTTTGTAAGTAGAATTCATGTGTAGGTGTTAGGATACTTAATTGTCAATACCTCTCTTCACTTAACTGATAGAGGCAAACACAGTAGTCCATTGTACACAAATAAAGACACAAATGAAATAGACAAATAAACATATTAATGAAACATCCTAACAACATCAGCAACTAAAACATACCCAATAACCAATCAATGATTCAATCACACAAACAAGTAACTCAAACAAACATACGAATGAACTTAAACTGAGGTGATCAAATTGTTATAAGTTTATTTTATACATTATGTGTTATGTGTTCAACAAACTGGGTATTGTCTGCTAAACACAAAGAGAAGAACTGAAAAAAGAAAAGCTTGATTTTTTTTTTCACACTTAAATATACTATTTGTTGTAAGTTAACTCTGCCTTTATATACTGATTATGATATAAGGCAAGTGATTTTTCAACCCTTTTTAATCCATAACACACTGAATAATGTGCTAAAATAATAAAGTGCTATGGAACACCATCAGCTTTTTAGAAGTTCAATTATGTAAAAACAAGTATCAAAATTGTTTTAGAACAGTCGTTGCTAGCATTGTGCGTTGCCTCAAAGGAATTAACATGTAACAGTGTATTACATTAAAAACACTCTGCTTTTCTAAATAGCTTAATATTATCCAAATCACCGAAAAAAAACCTTGCAGCACACTTGTGGACCATATGTGAAACACAAGTGTGCTATGGTGTAATGGTTGAAATATGGTTAATATAAAGACATTGCTTGTATAGAACTAGATCAATTTTTTTCCAGATAACTAAAATCAATTAAATCAGATCCTATCAATAATAATGATGATGATAATGATGATAAAACCATTTATTGTAAAATGTTTCTATAATAATATTAATAATTGCGAACAGTAAAGGTCGTGCCTATAATAATTGGTGTGTTGGGAAAAATGAGCAAAGATATAGACAAATGGCTGAAGGATATTGAAACAGAATGTCTGGTGGAGCTCCTACAGAAAGTTTGCCTCTTAGGGACAGTAAGGATTATCAGGAAGGTTCTAAGCACTTTGTTTCTATGATGATGATGATGATGATGATGATGATGATATGCACTGTTAAAACCGGATCAACACCCATAATGGCTCTAACAACTAAAAAGATTTTTCTGCTCCTATATGACATCTTTGTCTGTTTTCTTCCAATCACTTGAAGGTTTACTTTGCTCCAGTCAGCTCAGCTGGCAAAAACTGAGTTATAGCTGTAACTCAAAGGGGCTAGCATTGTCACATTCTGTATGAGGCTGAATCTCCATGAGAACTACATTAATGATATGCATGTCTTTGGAGTACTCAGCCACCTGCACGTTAATTTTATCCTTGTCTGGTAAAGAAAAGTGAAAGTGACATCCAATGTTTGCTGTAATTATTTGTCTTTGATTCAACAATGTATCTATGTATCTACTTTTTTTTCGCTGTATGTATCAGTCTACTCTGAAAATACTGATAAACATTAAAAAACACAAAACGAACACCACCTTCCTTTCAGTCACCACTCACTGTCTCTCTTTCTGTCTCTCTCTCTCTCTTTCTGTCTCACTTCCTCTCTGTCCCTCCTCTCTCCCACTTTTAATTTAACGATGTGTGTGTGTGTGTGTGTGTGTATGTATCTACTTTTCTTTCGATATATGCATCAGTCTACTCTGAAAATACTGATAAGCATTTAAAAGCAAAAAAAGGAACACCACCTTCCTTTCAGTCACCACTCACTGTCTCTCACTTTCTCTCTCACTTCCTCTCAGTCCCTTCTCTCTCCCTCTTTGCCACTCACTTCAACTATACCTCCTCTATCTAACATCTTTTATTTCTCTTTTTCTTTGTACCTTTCCCTTCAACCCTTTTACCTCTAAATTATCAGTTCTAAATTAGTGAAAGAATAATTAACAGGTATGAAAGTTGTGTTACTAAAGTTAAAATAGATTTAGACCTTGCTATTAGTGTGTAATATTATCCAGAACATGAAACTCTATAAAGAACTTGGAAAAAGTGCTACTTCATCAAATTTCTAAATAATAAGAAACAAGTACCACAATGATTTAAACGAAACATCTGCTAATTTGAATCGTAGATGGCAAACAAAAGCACATTTCTTTAAGTCAACTGAGCACCAGAATAAGGCTGCCACTTGGTTTACAGTGTCCTAAGATAATAGAAAGAAGAAAACATGACCTGAAGAGGAAACTAACAAAACATTTTCTGAAAGTTGTGGATATTTTGACAAATTTAGAAAAATGATCTGGAATCCATAATGTTAAGCTTGTGAAGTGTGATAGTCCACTGAATTGAAAAAAATTAATGAAGATAGTGGTTATGGTGATGAAAAAATTATGAATGTTGATGAAACAGGAATATTTTGGAATGCATAATAAAATTTTCTTTGTAAAGAAAGAAAATATTGCAATCAGTGTTCTAAGCGGCTAATGATTGCCAAGCATTTTTATTGGGTCAAAATGTTGCTGCTGATTTTAAAATTAAAACCCAGAGTGGGTTACCAACCAGAAAACTCATATGTTCTTAAAGGTTTCAACAAACATTCCTTTACTAATTCATTAGAATTCAAACTGAAATGGTTTGGTTATAAAATTTGTATTTGGAAATAAGTTCAAGAATTGTTCCTAGTCTTAGAACAAAATGGACCATGTCACAATGCTAAATTTCTTATCATTGCATCAATAACAAAAATAACCAAATTCTTCCTTTCCCCAACAATAACTGATCCTTTTGGATCCTTAACAGGAGATGAGACAGTGAGACCTGTCTAACTCATACAAGAATCAAAGAAATCTAAAATGAATTTACCGTTATCATATACATACATACATGCATGCATACATACATACATACATACATACATACATACATACATACATACATACATATGTGTGTGTGTAAATAGTATATATACATACCTATCTGCTTGTCTATCTATCTATTTATCTATCTATTTGCATACATACACACACATATGTACACATAATATTCATTTGTCTGTCTACACAAAGATGTGTGCGCGTGTGTATCTGAATATTGTATACAGAGATATACATACATTGCATGCATACATAGGCTGTATGCACTAATAATTCCTGGAGGAATTATTAGCACTTCTTTTTTTATCATTGTATTTTGAAGGGGTAACATATTACTGGCTTCTTTATGTTTACTGTCTATTTACCGGCACTCATCAAAGAAGGAAACAGTGCTTTTTAGTCAGTATTCAAACAGAGTTTCCTTTTAGCATTCTTTCTATTGGTTAAACTTCTTCTAATTGGTTTTTATTGTATTCTTCGCAGCCAACTGCGCAGAAACACATAGAAACACTTTCAAACTCAATTATACACACATCATTAAAGTGTAGACTCTACATACTCCATTGGTGCAGGGAAACTCTCTTTTTCTATTTCACACTCAAATCTCTCTCTTTCTCAAATCTCTCCCCCTTTTTCTGACATTTTATTATGTTTGCTCTCATCTATGGGAAGATCCTACTAGAAGCCTCTGGAACTAAGCTATTCAAAAGCTATTCAAAGCTATCCACTGTAAAAGACAAGACAGCTATTTATCAAACAACAAAAATAAGGAAATGGAAAGCTTTCCCTTTCTCTGAGTCTTCTAATCTATCAATTTTTCTTCCTCAAATTTCTTACCTCCCTCTTTCTTAGTCTTTCTTTTTTTCCATTTTTCTTGACCTCTCTCTCTAAGGTTCCATATTCTCTTAGTGTGTTTCCCTGTCTTACTTACTCTCCCTCAAGTAGTTTTCTTTCTTCAAAACTTTCTCTCCCTCCAGCTAACTATCTTTTTTTACTGTCTATCTCATCCCTTTCTCTCTCAGTCTCCATCTTTCTCATTTATTTTTTTACTCTCTTTACATCTCTCTCTCTCTCTCTCTCTCTCTCCAATTGTATCTTTGACATCTCTATTTCTTATCTCATTTCCTCTCTCTGCCTAACTGTCTACATATCCTCCCTAAACCTCTCTCTGTCTTCTCATTCTCCCTCCTACTCTTTCCTTGCTCCTGCTCTCTTTCTCTCTTGCTGTCCTTCAAAGCTTCACTCAGTGAACTGCAAGTTTTTTTTGTTTTCCTCCTCTTTATCAATGAAATGTCAAAAAACTTTAATCTGCATACCCACCCACTTCTCTTCTCAGCTGTGACAGAGGTAAGAGGGTGTGGCTACCTGGGTAATATTTTATAAATAGGGTAGTAGTCTATCTTTAATTAAAGCTAAGGTTTTTTGACAGTTATCCTCCACACTTGCTCGTGCAAACAAATGCACACAACACTTAAGTGCATACATGCAGACTATAAAATTACACACACACACACACAAATATATATGTACATGAGTATGTTGGTACATATATATATATAGCTCAGAGAAGACATACATATGCACATTCATAAATATGAAGCACATATACACACACAAAAATGCAGTATTCCGTAGACACATATATATCTAATTGTACATAGACTGATGAATCTACTCACATGATGACATTCACACAGGCGTGCACACATACACACACACAAGTCGCTATCACTTTACACATGAATTACAATCAGGTTGAGTGGCTTGTTAGAAACAGCAGCTAAATCTTCTTCAAATTACTCCTTAAAGTATTGTAAAGAAAAGATACACTGAATAATGTAGACAGGTGTCTGTAATCATAAGTTTGTTCATTTATTCACTTAGGCCTGATCGAGAAGTAAACAGCCACAACATATCAAACTGATATGCAAATATACGCATTCCCACACTAACACACACATACATATACATACACAACACATGCACCATACATACACACATCAATACACACATCAATACACAATATACATACATGTGGTCATTTATACTGAAGTTTCACATATATCAAAATCAGTTACTATCTTGACTATTTAATTTCCATTTTATGTCCTTAATTTTACACCTGGCACTCTTAAAGTATTATACAGTCAAGCACACACACGAAAATCATATATATATATATATATATATATATATATATATATAGAGAGAGAGAGAGAGAGAGAGAGAGAGAGAGAAAGAGTAAAGAGAGATAAAGAGTAAAGAGAGAAAAAGGGACAAACAAAATTCTTTGAAGTGTCTATTTTGTGGTTAGCTTTTGAAAGGAATCAAGAAATACACACATATAATATGCATATGTAAAAATGTATAATGATATAAACACATTTCTACACACACACACACACACACATACAATGGTATATATCTGCCCACACTGAACACAGACACAAACTCATATACACATACACATTCCAAAAATTCACATTGATGCTCAAGTGCTGACATACACATATATACACATACACACATGCATACATAAACTGTCCACATTTATACATACACATACATTAAGCAAATATAAAAAAAAATGTAAAATTTAAATAAATATATAAACAAACAACAGAAGTGGATTAGAACGGTAACAATGGATTTTGATTCCAAGAAACTAAAGTCTGTATGTTGTCTGTCACTTAAAACTGGAGCATTGAATATATCAGAAATTTGGCATTCTTTCAATAACTTGCCTTTAACTTAATTCTTTTTGTTTATTTTTTGCACATGTTGTTGTGTATATTTCAGGATTGTTTCATGTGTTAGTAATACAGAAACAAAAGGAGTTTCTTGTGTGTATGTAGTGTATGTGCTTATGTATATAAGTATTAATGTTTGACATACACACATATAAAAGTATATCATCCTTCATATACAACATTTATTAAAAATTTTCAGTCAGTAGCTGATCAGCTTATATATAATCTTGTATGACATATATATATATATATATATATATATATATATATATATATACACACATACATATATAAACATATATATACATATATACATATATATATATATATATATATATATATATATATATATATATATATATATACATACATATTTTATCATCATCATCAACATTTAACATCTGTTTTTTTTTTTTTTTATGCTGACATGGGTTGAATGGCATGACAGGAACTGGCAAGGCCAAGGGCTGCACCATGTTCCATAATCTGTTTTGGCTTCGTTTCTACTGCTGGATGCCTTTCCTAATGCCAATGACTTCACAGAGTGTGCTGAACTCTTTTTACATGACACCCTGGTTTTAGAATCTCAATTACCATTGTGGTGGGTGGGTCTTCTTGAGTACAACAATGTACCACATATCTTGATGCATATATAATCAGTTAGTTGTTCATAAGTCAGACAAAAAAGCACATTCAATATTTCTCAGCAAATAACAGAAAGGTTATATTTTATATAGCATCAAACGGTATATGACTGGCTGTGGCATATAACTGGTCAGAATGTTAGAATGGTCAGCCTGAAGTGTCATCGATATTGCAATATTGCCAAAGTGCAATAGTTGGCATGAAACTGACAATAACATTGTGACCAGTTATATACCATAACAAGTCAGCATGGCCATAGATCTCAAGTCAAAATGAGTAGAAGTGTAAAGGAGCATGTGAGTTTGTGTGTGGATGCATACATATAGAATGGGCCAAAAGTCAACATCAACAACAGGGTATTTTGCTTGTATGTAAGTATATGTGCAGATTTGCAGATTTGTATGTTTCGTTTTATGTATATATTCTCATGCATATAGTTGCATATCTAGACATGCTCATATATATTTAGATGATAAACTTCTGCAAAATTTTGCAGATCTTTACAGTTCCAGTGATGGATTGGATCTGTAGTCTTCGAATTAGCTTTCTCCTTTCTGGTTTTGAGAAACCTAATTTCTCAAGATTGGTATTTAGGCAGTGTGTTACATACACCAGGACCCCAATAATTACAGGTATAAAACCTGAACTTGTAATCTGGATAGAGTAACTGCAGATTTCTCAAAAGTTCAGTGTAGGTATTCTCTTTTTCTCTGGCCTTCAGCTTTATGTTAACAGCCGCTGGGCAGCTAATTTCCACAACTGTACACAGTTTCTCTTTTCTATCCCAGATCATTATATCAGGTCTGTTGTGCTTACATTTTATTGAGGTTTTCATTGAGACATTCCACCAGTATTTCATTGGGACATTCCACCAGTTTTTATTATGAGTGGCTGTCATACTGTGGGTTCTTATTTCTTTGTCCTTGGGGTTATCCTTCCAATGGATTTCATGATATAGTGTCCGAGCTACATCATGTCTCATCAGTAGATAATACCATGATGATATTTTTGGACTACTGTTTATGATGTGGGTGATATCTTCGGTGTTAACTCCAAAACTTCTGCATCAATTGTCACATTTTACTATATTAACTATATCAACCACATATTTGGCTGATATTTTACTTTATTGTTCCCCACCCTCCAAAAATAAAAAAAAGAAAACTGAAAAATAATTTAAATACTAGCAGGTCAATTTCTGTATCTGAATACTGCAATGCTCTGCTGATTCTGCCAATCCATCACCCTTAATAATGATGATGATGGTGATGATAATGATAATGATGATGATGATGATGATTTGCAACTGAGGCTCAGGGCCACATTCTAATGTCCTATTAATAATATTAACAATAAAGATTCTTTTCTTGGGCATAAAGCCAACAATGTAATCAAAGATAGGGGATTGCAGCTGATATAATTGACTGAGTATGAATGTAAAAAGCTATATCAAAGTGTGTAGAAACAACATCATAACAATTTTGTCTGAATTGTTCATTGGGAATCGAGTGGAGGTAACCAGATGGTGAGAGGGGAAAAAAAGTGGTAGGAAGAAATGCAACTTGGAGAAAGCTTTATTGAGAATGTGAATGTTAAGCTCTTTTAGAAGTTTAAAATCCAATGTGATTACATAGTAGAATGCAGACATCTTTACACTGGAATAAGAAAGCAGAGAGAGATGGTGGAGGTGGAAACTGAGGAGGAGGGGGAGAAGAAGAAGAAGAAGGGAGAGATGCGGTATAACTACAAGAATAGCCATCACATGTGACAGTGTAGCTAAATCAACAAAATACAATGAACTTAAAAGAGAAATTAAAAATATATTGACAAAACTAAAAAAGAAGAAACTATTCTAATAAAAATGGGATCCCTAGGAGTGGCTAGCAAGAATTTAAAGGAGTTTAGAAAATAGGTGGAAATATATATATATCATTTGCAATGTTTCTAAAAGACATCTTTTGGTTGAAATAACCAGAATATTGACAAGTAGGGGTTGTGTTTGAAGTGCATCCACTTCCAATCTTTAAACCTAAGATCACATTTACATTCAAGATTCTACCACTGTCTGTCCTCAAAATTATATAGCTACTATTTTTGTAAACCAACCAAGGCAAACTATACTGCCATCTATCCTCTTGGACAAACTTTATATACACTTAGAAGGCTAAAGTACCAGAAGAAAAGGATGTTGGAGTGAACATAAAAATATAAATAAGATTAACAACTAACTAACCATAGAACACTGTCATCAAAAAGAGTAATAAAAGAGTAATAAAAGAGCAATGATGAACAATTAACAGAACAGTGTCAGACTAAAGTAGCAGAAATTCAGGTGAACTAAAATAACTAAAAACTATTTCAATGAAAACATAAATATTTAAGAATAAGATAAAGAAGAGCCTGGAGCAATGGAAAAGAAAAAAACAAAACAAAAAAACAAAAAAATGGGATCGAAAATAATTAAAATAATAGCAACTATCTCTTCTGCTTTTCCTAGCACCCACTTCCACAGCATATCTTATGAAAATTTCTCACCTCCTTGTCTCTCTCTTCAGTATACTTGTTTTTGTGATGTAGAGATATTTTCTGGAGGTAGATATGTTGTTATTTTTGTTGCTGGTTGGCTGGTGGTCAGTCCTAACTGAGCAGACCTATGATCAAAAGCATTCAAATCATGATAATCTGGTCTTCTTTTTTGTCTTTTCCCCAGACATGATGTTATCTAAGACTAGTTCATCCCATGTGTCCTTCCTTTTTCAAGATGGTAATATGATTTGTTGAAAATTTGGTTAATGTTTCCTCCAGTCACATAAAGTTTATACTGTAGGTTTGTGTTGGTATGTGTGCATCAGTGAACTATGTTTGTTGTCATAGTTTAGTTCCAAGTCAGCTCTGATTATGCAGAACTATGATCAGAGTAATTCCAACTAGAATTACCTTGTTTTCTTTTATATTTTGTTCCTTTTGTATATCTAGGATTGCACTGTCTAATATACTTCACTTTTTTAAGAGTGAGGTGTGAATTGAGATAAATTTGGTTACTGTTTCTGAGAGGTAGAACAACCACATAAAGGTTCCCTCACTGGTTCATGTAGTACAATATTGGCATTCCACATTTATTGGTGGTCATATAGTGCTTGTCTTTTATAAGTATATTTTCTTAGCAGGATTTTAAATTCCTAGTAATATTAATTGTTTCTGTAAAGAAGGCAAAATACACACACACACACACACACACACATGGATATGTAAAATATTATTATTTTTCGCTTAGTCTTAAGATTAACAAACCATTCATACAAAACACACACACGTGCACACACATACACATACACACACACATATATAATACATATGTATCCATACATAGTCTATTGGTTTCCTGTCAGGGACTGATAAAAAAACCAATAGATTATTTGTACAACATGTAAAGAAGATGTATTTAGTTGATAGAACTGTTTTCAGTTCAGTGTCAATTTTTAATAGAACTTGAACTGATATTTCAACAGTAGGAAACTAAATGTTGTAATAATGATTAGTATCATTAACACAGAGTTTCATAATGACATGTAGTTAACTTAATTGTTACTGAAATTTAACTGGTTCTTTCTTTTTAAACAATGAGGGACCAACTGTCAGTTTTAGTTATGAGCATTCAGTTACTTGACCACTGAATTATCTGCTCATTAAATTATCAAATATCTGGTTGAGTATTCCACAGATATTTATACCCTTATCAGAATCCTAAAGCTGAATCATCATGACACAGTGTCTAATAAGACCGTTTCTTTGAAATACAGATGCAATCCATCTGATTTTTTATCACTCATGTAGATGTACAATATCGTCCAGAAATAAATAAGTTAGCATAAGTAAAAATGAATAACTGGGGTTATTTATACAGAATAGATTATAAAATACCATAAGGGTTTAGATCAATGCTCTACTGTTAGTGTTATAATAATGCTAACAATTATGATACACAATCAGAAGAGCACAACATGCAATAAAAACAGATTGACTTTATTGAACTGATGAAATCATGTTTAGTTCAATAAACAAAGTCAATCTGTGTTTTATTACATTTCACAATCTTTACAGGATTATGAAAGGAGAAATGAGAAAGAAAGTCACTAAAGAGCACAAGAGGAGAATTAAGAAGGTGCTCAAAACAAAATTAAATGGAGAGAACATTGTTAAAGGTTTAAATATCTAGGCTATATCAGGACTGAGATACTCAGCTCCCTTTCTGAAATGAACAAAGGTTAAGCTACAGACCTTGGATAGAAGAACTACAGAGCTGCCTACAATACACAATGCATTCCACTCTAAAAGCAATATCAGCTGACTCTACCTACCAAGAAAGGAAGGTGGTAGAGGTTTATTATATGTAGGAGACTCTGTTAATACTGCAATGCTGAGTCTAAAACATAATGTTGTGCAGAGTAAAGAAAGAATACTACTGGCAGCCAGAGATACCCAAAAAGTGACTGAAACAATAGGAAAATTTAAAGAGAACAGGAAGAACAACAGAACAAACAAATGAAAAGAAATGGAACTATAAGGCCAATTCAAATTGAGAATGCTGGAAGTAAACATTGCTGGCTATGGTTGATGGATGGGAACTTGAAATAAGACAGAAACAAGCCTTTAGAATAAATCTGATAAAGGTAAAGATTGACAAAACTCAGTCGGACAGCAAATGTAGAATATTTGGGGAAACAGATGAAAGTATCAATCAACTTTTGAGTGAGTGCACCATACTAGCACAAAAGGAGTATAAGCACAGAAAATGACTGTATAGGTGAAAGAGTGTATTGGGATGTTAGCTGAGTGTATGACTTAAAAACAACAGAAGAGTGGTATGAATATGAAGCAGTGACTGTAATAGAAAATAAGAATTACAAAATCTAGTGGGGTTTCCTCACAAAGACTGACCATACTATTAAAGCAAGAGCACCAGATATTATCATAGAGGACAAAATAAATGGTATAAGATCATATATTTTGCAATTTCCTATGATAACAGAGCTGATACCAAAGAAATTGAAAAAACTGAGAAATATCAGGATCTAGTTAGAAAGCTGAGGAAACTGTGGAAGTCTAAAACAGTAGTTATTCCTGTAGTAATTGGTGCATTTAGCATAACACTCAAAATGCTACCTAAAAGACTGAAAGAGATTGGAATTGAAACTTTGCATTGTCAATCTGCAGAAAAGTACTGTACTATGTTCTGCAATATAAGGAAAATTCTTGAGATATCAGGGGACTTGTCACCTAGCATCAAGATAAAATATTTGCTAACTAAATCAGCATGCATTAGCATAATGATAATAATAATAATAATAATAATAATAATAATAATAATAATAATAATGACACAAGGTTTCTAAGTTTTAGAGAGGAGCAGAATTCAATTATATAATCTTCCTATGGAAGAAGAACTAAGTGGTAAGTTAGCGGAATCATTAGTACATTTGTTCTAGCTCTTTAGATTCTAAGTAAAATGAAGGGCATCTTTGCCTTTTATCATTTAAAGAAGAGAAGTAGGCTGTACCCATGAATTTCATAAGCCCTCCAAGCCTAATAACACCAGTGTATTCACTGTTCAGCTTGTACAGCTGCAGGCTTGATAGTTGTAGTGAAAACATAAGCCAGTTAGAAATAGTAGCTAAATTCTTTCAGTTCCACCTTAACATCTTAGAATAAGTACACATTAGCTGTCACCTCAGATATTCAAAAGGACAGATTGGTTTTAATAAGAATGTCATTGAACATAGAGCTCTGCTTAATCAAAGTCAGCCTGCAGCTACACAGCAACAAAACAACATTAGCCGGAAATTGGTAGGGGTGTGTGTTAGTGTTGTCATGTATTTTAGTGAACATTTAATTCCACATCTCTAATTCTATGTTAGCTGAAAGTACCAGAATTTCTAGGAAAGCTACTTTCTAGGAAAGGCTGGCATCCTATTCATGTGAAAATTTGTCTCATAGTGATCATAGTGTCTCTGGAATTAAGCTTTAGTGTCCACCCACAGACAACCCTGAGGTTTGTAAAAGGATTAATTTCAACTTCTATAAGGTAACTTAATCTCAGTAAGGTAGTTATACTTGTTAACTATATTTTATTTTAATGCTAGTCGCTGCAAATATTTTCCTCTATGGTGATTCTAACTATTCATGCCTTCTAGGTCTAATTTACCAGATCTCCCTACCCCAACTTCCCTCTCTGATAGCACACTTTCTCACCTACCACTTCTCTATCCCATCCTTGCTTCACCTAATTCTTAATGCATACACAAGCCAGACCCTTCCACAGCCTATTCCCTACTTTTTTTCCTTTTTCACTTCCTTCTCTCTTCTATCGATCAGCTACTAGCTATTATTTATATATTTTTTACATACCTCTAAATTGCTCTCTCTCTCTCTACATATCTACTTATATTCATCATTATGTCTATCTATCTATCTATCTATCTATCTATCTATCTATCTATCTGTCCGTCTGTCTGTCTGTCTGTCTGTCTGTCTATTGGTTGATCATTGTTTAACTCTCTATCTACCTACATATCTACCTATCCACCTATATACCAACCTGTCTGACTGTCTGTCTATCTATATTTAAAATGCAAGCCAAACTGCTGTTTACTCAAAGGCCACATATTTCAGGAAGTGGCAAGTAAAAATGGTGTTGCCGGTGGTGGTAGTGGTGGTGATGGTGTTGATTGTGCTAGGAGTTAGTCATCAATATATTGATCAGAAAGACATTCAGTTGGAGAATGCTGTTGATATTATTCAGTCAGATGATGAGGGTAGCAGCATGGTCCTTTACACAGATGATGATTATGATGATGATGATGATGATGACAACAACAGATTGGTCACTAGTACCTTGAATGATGATTTTAATGGATGTATTGTTCATAATATTAATGATGTTAATAATGATGATGAGGAGGCAAAAGGAAGGAGGGAGTGGATGAGGAGTGTGATGATTATAAAAAGTGGGTCCTAACATTGATTTATGATATTGATAATAGATGCAATCTCTAATGCGATGAGGAGATGAGAATGGAGGTAAAAAACAGTGAATAATAGCATTGACAGTACTACAAATAAGCAGTAATAACAGTTGATGAGGGCACCCTTAAGTAGTTGCTCAACCTAACAGAAATAGCTGCCAAATCACCCTCAAAACCAACTGACATAAAAAGAAATTGTCAATTATGTAAGTCACACAATCTCTAGCACAGGCATGAATATCTTTATGATGCATGTCTGCATGAGTGTGTGTGATATAAACACAGGTATACACACACACACATTTCCATCATCAGCATTTCATGTCCACCTTTCATTCTGACATAGTGGTATGAATGATTTGATAGAATCCAACAGATCAGAGGATCATATCTTGCCTCAGTAACTTTCGGCATGGTGTGTGTGTGTGTGTGTGTGTGTGTGTGTGCATGCACGCATGTGTGTGTTTGTGTGTGCCTTTGTATATGTGTGTGTGTGTGTGTATACTATAGAAACAATAGACAGACAGACATGATTTCTGGGGTGATACTATTGCATGGCTCTTTCAGTGAGTGTGTGCAAATCATCATAGCCTCAGACTGACCAATGCCAAATCAAAACATTAGACACAGAAACGTTATACACATATATATATATATATATATATATATATATATATATATATATATATATATATATATATATATATATATATATATATATATATATATATATATATATATTATGCACCCACACACACACCCAGACTTATGATCAAATAAAGACTGTACTATAATATGGCATTTTGTATAATATTGAAACATGCATTTGGCAAAATTTCAGCTGTTTGATGGTTTGAATGAGAATTAATGAAATGTTCACAATTCTATGGATCTGGTGTTGCCTGTTTGTTGATATTGTAGGCACTGTTATAGATGTCTTTCCACTGATGTTGCTAGGCTTGTTATATTTTTTTGTGGATGTTATTTTTCTAATTGTTACTGTCTTTCTTCTTGGTGTTGGTATTGTTATAGTTGCCATTTTTTTTTTTGTCCTTGATACATCTTTTTATTTGTTGTCAATATTCTTGATGAAAATGTTGCTGGTGTTGGCTTTATTGTTGCTGCTATTCTGGGTGTTGTTATAACACAATTTTGTGTGGTTGTTCATGGTGGTAGCAGTGGTGGTGTTGTCTTCTCTGTTGATGCTGTTGTTAACTTTTATGTTGATGCAGTTGGTGCTGTTATCATTGTCTTCCTTCTTTTCTTCTGATGCTATTATTATTATTGTGGCTATTTTCATGAATGTTTGTGGTGGTAGTGTTGTTGCTATTGTTGATGCTGTCATTGATGCTAATATTCCAGCTCTGCTACAATGTCTCAAGAGTTTTTGATAAGTAACATTCAACCTTGCTTTGAGAGTGTTTTCCAGCACTTCATCCCTCTTTAAATGGATTGCTGAGTGTTCCTAACTTTCAATGAAGAGTTTGCTGCACCTATGTAATGTGCAGGTATGTGCTTGTGTGTTTGAGTATATACATGTTGATATATGTGTTTGTGTGCATGTGTTGCCTTTTAAAAGAATTTGCACAAGCATAAGTATGTACAAGGTTTGTGCTGCTGTGTGTACCTGTGCTTTGTGAGTGTATGCATGTGTGTGTATGTGTTATACATATCTATCTATTTATCTATTTATCTATCTATCTATATATATATATATATATATAAGCATATATGCAAGCATAGTAAAATAACACAAAACACTGGTAATGATGTGTGTGTGAATGTGGTTGTGTGTATATATACTATATATGTATTATATGTATGTATACTATATATAATACATAGATATATACATTATATATATATTCTATATATATGTGTGTGTGTGTGCATTATCTCATATACCGGTGTGTCTTTTATGCTATCATGTACAGTATATAATTAGAACCCAGCCAAAGCTTAATTTGCCTTTCATCCTTCTGACCTAAATGAAATAAATGACAATGAAATACTAAGGTTGATATTATTGAATATATACCTCACCCACTAAAAAATATTGTAATATTTTATCTTAGAAAGTAATAAAATATTGGAATGGAGAAAATAGATACTTAACCAAGCAAAAATACCCTGTGCCAGTTAGTTACATTCTTAGTATTCTTAGTTTAAATCTCACTGAGGTCAACTTTACTTTCTAATATTTCGAAGTTGATAAAATAAGGGCCAGTCAAGTGTTGGGACAAGCAAAGGTGGGTGGTTTGATTTAATTGACTACACATACATATATACACATCTTGTATCTTTTATTCCTTTTTCTTTTACTTGTTTCTGTCATTAGACTGCTGCTATGCTGGGGCATCTCCTCGAAGGGTTTAGTTGGACAAATTGACCCCAGTAATTATATTTTAAAGTATGGTACTTATTCTATCACTCTCTTTTGCTCAATCACGTTACAGAGATGTAGACAGACCAACACCAATAGTAAAGCCATGGTGAAGGACAAATAAACAAAGACATGCACACATAGATTTGTAATCATACACACAAATATATGATGAGCTACTTTCAATTTTCATTTACTGTATCTACTTGAAGGGCTTTAGTCAAGGTGCCACACAGTAGGACTGAACTCAGAAACAAGCTTCCTACATTTGCACATGTATACACAGGTATCAGTAAGATTTTTTGAGGAGAATGTCCACACAAGCAAAGCAAAGCAAAGCAAAGCAACTCTTTTCATGCCATTGATATACACTATTACTATCTGCATGCTTCATGTTTGTTCCAATCTCTCTCTCTCTCCACACACACAAACACACACACACACACACACATTTCATGTGTATATATCCAAGGGAAACACCATTGACTGAGCCAATACAAAGCATTAGAGTTATTACAGATTTGGCTGTGAGAACTAGAACATATACTGAAAGGCATCTTGCCTGAACCTATAACAATTTCACCAATCTACTGCTTGAGATTGGTACCTTAATTATTGACACTAAAAGAATCAAAGGAGATATTTGCCTCAATTGGATGTGAACTCAGAGCACAGAGAGTTAGAACAATTACTATGCAGTATTCTAACCAATGCTCTATAACGACTGCCAATTCACTACTTCACACACACACACACACACACACACACACACACACACACACACACACACACACGTGCGCGTGCACACACAAACACACTTTGTGTTTAAATGTGCTGAATCTTTTGCTTCAGATATGTTCATGTTAAGCCAGTTTACTGATCTAATACACAGGAAAATACACTAGGTTTTATATCAGATCATTATCGAACCTAACATCAGTATATCAGTATATATATGTGTGTGTGTGTATGCACAATCAGTTCTACACAAACACATGCATACGCAAACACAAAACCTATAATATCTGTGCGTTGCCATTCAAGATTGTATGCATTAGTGTGTACCTATACAATATAACTGCTGTCATATACAGAAGATACATAAGACTTACTTCATTATCTGTATGTTAGTGTCTCGCCATAGTAATATTTCTCTTTCCACATGGAGGAACAAAAGCCTTTATTCCTCAAAATGAGATACAAATGTTTATACCTTAGATGCAAATCACTTCATATGCATGCATGAATACACTCAAATATGCAAACATACATGCATATTGTAGCAATGTGGTGGAAATCCTATAATGAAAACAAATGTACATGAATGCATACACTTACAAACACACACTATTATTATCTGCATATTTCATGTTTGTTCCAATATATGTTTCTCTCTCTCTCTCTCTCTCTCTCTATCTATATATATATATATATATATATACACACACACACACACATGCGTTTGATGTTTATGTATATATATGTGTGTGTATGCAAATAATAAATAAAGTATACAAGGTAAATTAAATTAGTAAAGAGAAAGCCCAGAAGAGTAAAATGTGTGTGTGTATGTGTTTGTATATATATATATATATATATATATATATATATATATATATATATATATATGAAGAATCCAGCATACAGTAATGTGAACTTTAATATTGTTGTGAGAAATGTCAGTGTGTGGTGAATTTATATACATTTGTATGTACAGCTGAGAGCAAAAAGTCTTCATTCAATCCATGTAATAGAGTTCATTAATATAAGCAAATAAATATATGCATATGCAAGTGTGTGTATCTGTGTGGGTATATGTGGGTATTGTCTTCTCAGTGTTTATATGTCAGTAACAGTGTATTTTTGCAAGTCAGATGTTCAGTTGAACATAGATTATGTGAGCAATATGCCTGGGAAAAGCTTACATTTCTTACCAAAGTCAATTACTGCATTAACTGGTGCAGAAATGTAAAACTCAATTTATTTCTTTTGCAGAGGAGGATTAAGACGGCCGGAATTGAACCCAGGTTAACTGGGCTCAATTCTGGCCATGACTGTCTTATACTAAGGATATCTGAGACTATATTTTCCAGTGTGTTCTTTAGTTTAAAACTATTGGGATTTGAAATGAGGGAAACTTGACTTTCATTCTCAGAGAGTTCAGTGACAATATAAATGCATGGGTGCGTGTTTGTGTGTGTGTGTGTGTACACATTGATATATAAACCAGAGAGAAGCATTAAAGAAAATTATATTTGCAAATATATATACAATTACATACATAGATACATGCATATGTGTGTATATATATTTCATCCTTTGCATGATGGCTGTGATCCTAGGGATGACAAGTGGTTAAATAAATATATTCACCTCTCATACCTCTTGTGTAGACACACACACACATACAAACACACTGTAAAGTGGTTGGCATTTGAAAGGGCATCTGGTTTAGTCTTGCAGCGTGCCATGTCCTGTCAAACCATCAAACACATGTTAAATGATGATGAAGATGATGATATATGTATGTGTGTGTTTGTTTATATATATGTGTGTATATATGTATATATATATATATATATATATATATATATATATATATATATATATATATATATATAGTTACTAACAAAAATGTTATAATTTTATTCTCATGCAGGCCAACTTGCACAAATATTAACTAATTAGATTGTTAATTAAAAGCTGCTATTTCAATTATCACCTTGCACTTTTCAATATCTGTATTTAATCTCTTTTGAATATAACATTCTTTATACATACATACATACATACATACATACATACACACACATATATATATACACACACACACACACACATATATATATATATATATGTCCTCAGAGAGAGAGAGAGAGAGAGAATTTTGTGTGTAATAATTCTATATGGTTATGCTTAGCTGTGAGGCTAAAAAGTTTGTTTCACGATATGATTTTGGATCCGATCTCACTGCATGTACCTTGGGCAAGTTCTATCTGTTATTGCCTTAAATTAGCCAAAGCCCTGTGGGTGAAATTTAGCAGATAGAAACTGTGTGGAAGTCCTCAGAGGGGTTGTACATGTTACTGGGTGTTAGCCCTAAATCTATCAGCCAGTTTAAACCGCCACCATCACCACCACCACCACCAACAACAACAAATCTTGTGTTTTTAACAGTGTATGCTGTGATAAGAATTGAATTCAGTTATTCAGAGGATAACTCCTGTATTTCTTCCCACAAACAAATTTTAATGACAGGTGTCTATCCTCATCTGATTATGCCCCAATAAAAAGAAAAACATAAAATGGAAGGTTAGTTGATTAAAGTATCCTCGGTACTTGACTGGTACTTTATTTTAACAGCCTTAACAGAATGAAAGGCAAAGTTGACTTTCATGGAATCTAAACTCAGATATTTTGTTTCACATGTCAACGATTTTGCCAATCCACCACCCTGGTTTGTCCAATAATAACAATGTACATAATATAAAGGTAAATAATATATAAATACTTCATGCTGAGAAATTCAATTGTTGCATACTCAGAGTTAGTCATTGCTGTTTGTTGGCCTTCAAGTTAACTGTGATACTAACCACATAATGTTCTATTTATCTGACTTTCGTAGTATGAATAGTATGTATATACATGCGCACACACAAGTGCCTGAGTACATGCATGCATATGAAACGTAGATGCTTTCTTTGAGTGCCAACAGAAAAAGAAGGCGCCCCACCACCAAAAATGTCAGAATTGTTTTCCCGTTATAACACAAATTTCACATATTGCACAAATGTTAATCATCACTAGATTCCTTAAGCCATAGTTCTTACTCTTTACCATAAATTTACTAACACTAAACTTCCTTTAACAACACTACCTTTAATTGTACTCAAAGAACTGAATGGAAATTTCATGCAAGCAACTCTAAAAATATTGTTGTAATACATAGAATCGTTCAAACACTCATATTCATATATGTATACATCTATGCACCTCCACACTCAAATATGTATTTGGAGACATATTTCTATAATATATTCTGTTATTCATTGATGTATTCTATTATGCTGTTGAACACAGATTTCTGTTATCTCTATATTCCAATAAAGAAATATGTTTTCTGAAGTTTATAGACCAGATTCTCTTGATGACCTCTGCCTTATTCTTCTGTGCTGTGCTATAGAAATATCTTTCCAATACATAAAGGGTTGTCAACTTTGTTAATATACTGAGCTTATGTAACAAAATTTATTGTCACAACAGATTGTTTATTCTAAACTGGAGTTTCAGGAAAAATCTATGGCCAACATGATATTGCATTTACTGCACTAAAAGAATAAGCAATGTTTCTAGAACCAATATTTATGTTTATCAGTTAACCAATTACTACATACTTATTGCATGCAAGTGTAATAAGTAGATCAAGTAGGAGAGATTGTACAAATGAGATCGATAAAGAATTACGTGTACTCCTCAAAAATTATATATATTCAAAAGATTTGAATTCAACACTGAATGCTTTCCTTTTTCAGTTTATAAAAAAAAAACACCCAAAAAACTGGTTAATGTACCTATTTACAGATATATGGATTGAAGTAGCAAGAATTAAATGTCCTGAGAACTTAACCACTGGTATTATCACAGCAAATATCAGATCTAATCTGTTAAAATTCCTGAGAATAAACTGGAACCCTATCAACACAAATATTTGCATCTCATGCTCACAAACATTCATATACATAAGACAGTGAGTGGAAGAGCCCCTATGTGGTCACTTGACTCACTAGATATGCACACAGACAGATGTATGTTGTATATAAGCATGCGTGTAATCCTTGAAAACAACAACTTCTATCAATCTATCCATTTTAATAACATGAATGTTCTTCACTGAATTACAATACAAATATCTGGGAGGATTAACCAATAACACAGACAAACATGCTTGTAATGTAGACAACATCTTAGAAAAGCCTGTTCGGTAGCTCTCCATTCACCAACACTAATCTTCTACAAGCTACAGAGAGATACTCTAAGTGCTTGTTCACACAGGTAGAAATAGCAACCAATTGCTTCTCAAACCATGCAGCAGGATGGAACTCAAAACTTTGCAGTTACAAAGTAAATTTAATTTGCACAAAGCCATGTTACAGATATAAATCATATATGGGTACATGGAACTTATATGTGTGTGTTTGTGTGTTTGCATAAATGCATACATTTATTAACAAACTAATAGCAGGGAATACACACACACACACACAATATATATATGTTTGTCTGTATGTATATATGTATATACACATATATATATATATATATATATATATATATACACACATACATGTATATGTGTGTGACTATATATATATATATATATATATATATATATATATATATATATATATATACACACATACATGTATATGTATGTGTGACTATATATATATATATATATATATATATATATACACATACATGTATATGTATGTGTGACTATATATATATATATATATATATATATATATATATAGAGAGAGAGAGAGAGAGAGAGAGATGGAGAGATAGATAGATAGATAGATGAATAAAGAATGTAGTAGAATGAAAAATCAATATAATTTTAATGATCATCAATATCTAAAAACAAACGTGGCAATATTTGTTAGTAAATTTGATTTCAGCTAGTGTATGTATGTATGAATGTGTGCATGTGTAAATGTATAGATGTATGTATCTTCATGCAGGCCTATGTACAATATGAATATGTCTATGTGTATGTTGCCTTCATATTTGTGAGCATATACGTATAACTATTTAGAAAAATATTTCTGATAATATCAAATTATATTTCAAATCATATATTTATCATTCATTTCTAGAGACTTACACTTCCAGGATTGCTTTGCATGTATGTATATCAATGTGTTTATATGTGTGTCATATTTTCTGTGTGTATGTGTGTAACTAACTACATTTATCAAAAACATCTATCTATATGTATGAATATGTGCACCTGTCATCTGTTGGCATTTACCTGTCTCTTATCTTCACATATGCATCATGTGTATTAGTGTATTCCAATTGTGAGAGTTAGTGTTTGTGCATATGTTTAAATAAGCATATATGACCATGTTTGTGTATACAAGTGTGTATGACAATTTTCACACACACACACGTATGTATGTATGTATGTATGTATGTATGCATAAGCACCTGATTGTCTGTCTTACTTATATGTAGGTATGCATTTGAATTTCTAAAAGGAAATGTATTGCATTTCCTGCTTACGTTTATACCTGTAAATTTATTTGTGCAATCCACCTTGAACACAATATCAATTTGACATGAGTGGATAATATTCTAGTATATTAAATGGATATGTATGTGTGTATTTGCATCTCCAGGAAGGAAAAAGAAATGAATAAAATTTTACTGATAATAGAAAAATTTTTAACAGATTTTAAACAAGACTAACTAGGTGAATACTTGCTTTGGTATATTTATATATATACATATGTATGTATGTGTGTGTGTGTGTGTGCGTGCATGTATGTGTATATATATATATACACACACACACACACACACACACATATGTATGTATATATATGTGTGTGTAATGTATATATACATAATATATATATACATATATATACATATAGATACATGCATGCACACATATATATAAAAAGGTAGATAGATACAGACATATCTTTGTGCATATTAAAATATAGACGTGTGTGCTTGTGTTTATTATGTATGTAACATGAAGATTGTGCTGGTGTGTAACTCAAACCAGACAAACATTCAGTTTCCAAAATCTCTCTCTCTCTCTCTCTCTCTCTCTCTCTCTCTCTCTCTCTCTATATATATATATATATATATATATATATATATATATATATATATATATATATATATATATATATATGATATAAATATGTATGTGTGTGTGATGATTTCAAGGTATGGACCAGACTATCGGATGTTGATATACTATACTTCACTGGTCAGAATGCGTTTTGTTGGTCTCTCATTCAACTGTGCTCCACACACAATAATCAAGTGGGTTGCAGACTGGGGAGTTAGGTAGCCAGATGTTAGGAGTGATTTAGTCACAGAAATTTTCTGACAGCCATGACTGGGTTCTCCTGCTTGTGTGGTATGGTGCAGAGTCTTGTTGGCAGACATAGGGTCTTCCAGTGCCCAGCCTCTTGCCCTGGGGCAGCACTACCTCCTCCAGGCACTTGATGTAAACATCTGTGCTGAGTCTGAGACCATGTGTGAAGATGAATGGAAGTATAACATTGCCATCACTAGTAATCACTTCAAACACCATAATGTTGACTGGACGTTTGATTTTTATCACTCTTGGTACCTGTCCTCATATTGCACTGTCTTCAGATTGACACCCAAACACTTTGAAATGTTCTTATTGGAGCTTCCAGCGTGAATGCCAAGCAGTACAGTATGTCATTTCCAAATTTCTGGCAGAATAAATTGTGTCATGATGCTGTTTACTCCTAGATGGTGGCCAACTGACCCTGCTATACTCTGTAGTCAACAAAATCAAAAACAAACAACATGCACGCACGAAATTAAAAATATAAAATGGCGACAATTTTCCCATCACACCCTATATATATACATACATACACACATACACACACACATATATACACACACACACATATATATACATACACACACATACATGCAACACATGCAAACATGCAAATACACATATCTATGCACAAGGATTCACACATGCAAGATAAACCTGAACAAATACCTTATCATACATGTAAATGTTCAAGATTTCAGAGAACAATGATGCAATATATACAAGTAGCAAACATAAATAGATAAGTAGTAAAATGTGGAATTTCAAGTGGAATAGTCTATAGTATCCAAGTGTTTAATATAAACTATAGGTAAATTTTCAATAAAGCAGATAAAGGTCCTAAATATTATTAACACTATTAGAAGTAATGTTCTATTTTATGCAAGATGAACATTATTACAAAAAAAAAACAAAAAAACTAAGAATTAAAACTTTAAAACATCCAAGGGATAAGCATATATGATTTATTTCCCGAAATCTAATCAGAATTAAAATTATTCTAGCAAAAGAAGTAACTGTGCTGGAAATATACAGAATTATCAAGTTTCTTCAAACTACAGAAACTTAAATAAATTTGACCTTGTATATTCTGACCAAAAATTTGTCAAATTTTCTAATCAAATTGTATGATTTGTTAGACTGAATGAATTAAAGGGAAAAATTGCTGTGTTAAAAGAAAACAGATATGCTTATGAAAATGAGCAATGTTGGATTAAGAGAATCCCCAATAAAATTTAAAAAATTGACAACATTCTACAAATAAAAGATAATTTTAAAATTTATAAGAAGCAGTTGTACAGACTCTCTTGGATATGAATTGTAATTATAAGAGCATTAATGTTAAAAAAAAATAATACTTAACATTCAACAGTGTTAATTTATGAACTACATGTGGAAATTTTGGCTTCTTCATATATTAATGAAAGGAAGAAAGTTGATATGGTATGGTAATAAAATTTGTGGAAGTATGATAAAATGTTAAGCAAATATCTATGAACTATAAACTATATGGGAATAAAATTTGAAGTACTTTAAAGTTCTAAAAGCACTACATTTACTAAAAGAGATTGATTCTAAATATTCATTAATTAACAAAAGATTGATGCAAAAATGATTTTTATATGATTCTTTGGAACATAGCTGACATGTTTTTTGATGAGTAAAAATTTTTGAAAAAGATAGACTTTTTCAGATGATACTAAAAGAAGTGTTCGTAGAATTTAAAGAGGAATGATAAACTGATTGTGTCATTTCAGTTTTTCCGTATGGCGTCCTAAATGTGCATGTCTGTTGATTAAATCTTTATTTGAAAGTAACTTTCTTGTTTATATTCACTGCATATATACGTTACATCATACAAAATTGTGAGTATTCTTTTACTTTGTAATAATGTTTTCCATTCAAATGATGG